>NW_015094508.1:4031182-4068569 GCF_001431845.1 Calidris pugnax | reverse complement strand
CACCCCGCCTCATCAGCCACCACCCGCAGCCCGGCGGCGCCGAGCAACCCGGCGCGGATCTCCGGGAGACCGCGGCGGGTCCCGGCCCTAGCACCCGTCGGCGGCAGCCCGCATTATCCCTTCTCACCTGCGGGAGCGGCGGCCCGTAGCAGCCCGCAGAGCAGCAGCAGCAGCAGGAGGCACAGCCCGCGGCGCCCAGCCATCCTCCCGGTCACCGCCGCCTGTCCCGCACGCCTGACCGGTTTCACCTGATACCTGAGTTAGGAGGCGGCGGAGGGCGCGGACGAGCCCGGTACCAACCCGGCGGCGGGCGGAGCTGAGCCAGGCCACATCCCTCCTCCCCCCTCCGCCCTTCTCCCCCCTCCCCGGGGCCGAAGGGCTGTGGGGCGGCCTGTGAAATGGCCTCGCCGGCAGGTCCGCTGCGCCCACCTCAAAATGGCGGGGGCGTTACCTCATCTCTCGAGGGGCCGCTTGGTCTGGCGCTTCGCCTTGTTTCCCGGCTCCTGGGCCTGAGCAGGTGCCGCGGGCCCTGCCTCTCCTCCCTCCTTCTCTCTCAGGTCTCCTGGCCCTCAGCCCGCCGGTGGGGGCCCGGCCGCATGGCGGGGGTGGCCTTTGCCCACCGCAGGTGCTCTGTTACCAGGTGCCCTGTTACCAGGCCGGAGCTGAGTAAAGGCCGGGTGTAGTGTTTGAGGGGCCGCGTATGTGGAGGAGGCCACGCTTGAGGCCAAGCGGCTGCTGAAGCGGAGCAGGCTGGTGCTGGGCCGTAGAGGCTGGGGGTGAGCTGGCAAGGAAGCGGGCCAGAGGGGTTGTTTCGTGGGACAGTGTTTACTCCTGGTTCTTAACGCGAAGCTTTGTGTGTGCCAGGCTTCTTGCTCTTCTTTGTTATGTGGTCGTATGACAGAGAGGCGGGAAAATGCGTAATGGCTGCTTAACCCAAACGCATCTGTGGTGCTGTGCTGGCGTGACCCGGGGTACAAAAGGGGTGTTTTCAGGTGCCAGCCTTGCTTAAACTCGGAGAACACCAACTTCCTTTTGGTTTTGGAAATAGGGGTTTCAGGAACAAAATTAAGCACAATGCAGAGCTAGGAGTGTTTCCATATATGTGGATTGAGGAGGTCTACGCTGTTCCTGTTTTACTAATGGAAAACGGGGTACAGAGAGATACAGGTAAATGCACTTGGAAGTTTTGGGTGTCTGAGTGCACATCAAGGGCCTCTCTTTTTTGAGTCTTTGTTATAAGTTACTCCATATTCAAAGCACAGTTCCTGTTCGTCATCCACCCAGCTAAGACTGTTTACAGATTTCTCCTTGTAGCCTCAGCCTCCTTGTTAAGCACCGGGAGTCACAGCCCATCCCTCCGGACTCTCTCCCTGCTTCTTTCGGTCTCACTTGCAGTGCTATTTTGTTTACTTTACCATTACAAGCTGCTTCGTGGGTACTTGAATCTCCTGCTCCTAATCACCTTGTCCAGTGAGTTGTAGTCTTCTCATCTGGCCTTTTATCTAATCTTCCTTTCAAACAGGCATGTACCTATGTGCTGGCTACCGGTCTATTCAGTGTTTTCCCTCTCAAATCTCTAGTACTAAGGAGTGGTCAGTCCTTCTCTCATCCAGTTCTGCTATAGTCGGTACTCTCCTGCCAGTGCCTAGTTCCAGTTTTCAGTTTGTTTTCTCTTGATTTATTCCATCCAGTCTGCCTTTTTGTCCCCTTTACTTTCAAAGCACACAGCTTCTTCCCGCTTTTGCTTGGATCCAGCAGCAGTGGAAGGGACTGAGAATGTTAAGGGAAAAAGATTTATTGCTGTCACTAAACAAAATCTGCTCTAGGCTGTCCCATGCCAGGTCAGAGCTGCAACTGGAGAAGTTCTGTGGCTGTGCATAGAACCAAGTGTCACTGCAGGTGCATCTTTTGGAAATGCGGCTCTGGACTTAGCCTTTGTTGAGTGTAAGGAAACAACGTTTAACAGAAGTTTATAATTTGGCTAGGTCTTCACAGGCAAACAGGTCAGAAACACACAGTTGATGTAAAGACCATCTCCCTTCAAAATCTTATAAGCAGTTCATTAGATTCCCAAGGAATTAAAAATGGAGATAATAAGAAGTAGTGTCAGGCAACTTTAATACCGGAGAACTCTGTCAACCTGCCTTATAAGAGAGACCTTACTACTGCCTTTCAGTACTTAAATAGGACTTATGAGAAAGCTGGGGAGAGAGTTTTTGCAAGGTGTGTCTGTAGTGACGGGGCAAGGGGTAACCTTTTTACATTTAATGAGTGTGGATTTAGATAAGATATAAGGAAGAAATTCTTTCCTGTGGGGGTGGTGAAACACTGGAACAAGTTGCCCGGAGAAATTGTGGATGCCCCATTTCTGGAAGTGTTCAAGAGGTTGGATAGGGCTTTGAGCAATCTGACTCAAGGTCTCTACAGGTGCAAGTTATTGATTAACAAACCACTTTATGATTCTGTAATGGTATTTGGCACTTGTAAGCAGTGGTTCCTGGTGTCCCATCTGTGCCTTGCTAACAAGGCTTCTGTTCTGGTTTTGTTCAGTTTACTCTTATTGAGAAGTTGGTGCCCGTAGCTAACATCTTCAGCAGGGATAATATTCGTTAGGAAGATTCCCCATTTATAGTCTACATATGAGTTCTGTTTCATGACTTTAAAAAGTATCTGATAGAAACTTGAAATGGTCTTTCCCCTGTTGAAATCACTGGGATCTCTGCACAGAGCTGTCAAGATTTCACAATTTTTAGTTGCCTTTATTGAAGACAACTGATTTGTTAAACCTATTTACAGTTCTAGTGTGCCATTTGCCAAACAATTTGGAAATAAATTTTAACAGTTTGTAAAAACGCATAAAGCAATTAAGTTGTTTTTCACAGTTGTTTATCATTGGAAAATAATTGCAATAAATACAACTGTCACCAGAAGAATAGGTACATGACTACAGATACTTATTAAACCTCAGTACACCATTACAAATTGGTAGTTACTTGGGGTTTCTGCTGTACATTTTTTTCTGCTACAAATACATATATATGTGTGTATATGTTGCTGTATAACACTATAATGAGTTGAGAAGAATTATTTGCACTTTTATATAGTGGCTTAATGGGAGTTTCAAATGTCCATGTTATTGATTAACAAAGCATAGCCGAAACTGATGAAAAGGTAAGTGAACATCAGCTCACAAATCCCAGCTCTAGCAATATTTGTCTGGAGCACGTTATCAGGAAAGTCTCGTGCACCTTTGGCCAAAGACCATCACTGGAAGCGCGTTTTTCCTTGCACTTTGAGTAGCTGACAGGTGTGCTGGCTCCAAAGGGCACCTACCAGGTATACACCTTTGGTCTTGATTCATTTTTTTAACAGCGTAATAACGTGATGTAATCATGAAGATGTGCAACTATCAAAGACACTTGGTGCCCGTTTATTAAATGAGAAACCACATGGATGTGGTTTCATTGCAAGGCACTTGTCAGAACTTGTGCAGCTTTTTGCTAGGATAAATGGGTGGGAGCATTTTCCATATAGAGAGCTTGTTTTGTGTGCTTAGTGTCTCTCTGGGAATTTCTGAATTCAGATGGCAGGTGTGTTTTCAATGTGTGGCTTATTGTAATCATACCATGTGTCTGTTTGGGGAGAAGATAAGGGATGGCTGTTTGTACCATATGTCTTACACCAATATATGTTTTTTTTAATATATATTTTTTTTTTTTCCAAGGTGCAAGAGCTTGATTTGGGAAGGGAGAGGAAATAAAAATCTCCTAACTTTAAAAATCAACATGTCTTGTGGGGATGGCACAAGCACTTAAAATATCCTTTGAGCAATGCAGTTAGTGCAAGGGTTCAAGGAGGGAGGGTAATGTTTACTTCAAATGAAACAATGTGAATAATTTAATTTTAAAACTAATTTAGTTTTTGATTCAGAAGAAGCCGACGTGTGTTTTTTGATGTCTTAACTTGTCCTCAGGGTAGCCACTTGGCATCTTAGAACACAGGAAAGTACCTTGGTACTAAGTTACTGCAGGGCTCTGCTTTCACAGTGGTAATTCATGTCAATACATTGAAGCCCTCTATCCTTCCTTCTTGTGCTTCTCATTCATAAAAGCCCCTGTGCTGCCTTAAGGAGTCTCTCTCACTTGTTTTCCTGATCCTTTGAACAAGTCGCTGTATTTCCTGCTCTGTTCTCGTTGGCCTTGCTGGCAGACTCGTTAGGTGCTACGTAGTGGTAGTCATAAATGTCCTTGTTGCTTTATGCATGGCCAGCAAGGACCCGAGGAAACAAGAGGGGTTCTGGGCAGTAGCTGTATATCATTCTGTTTCTCCAGAAGCAAAGATCCATTTGATTTCACTCTGTATTTAGGAAGCCATGTCCTTTCCCTCTCTTACCCCATCTACCCCAAGATTCTTGCAGTTTTTGGAAATTCTAGCCATGGAAAATTTGGGCTTTATGAGCATGTCATACTAATGTGCTATTGTGTTGTTACTGCTTGGGGTGCCAGTATGGGTAGCATATTAATTCATGGCATTTTGAGGCCACTGTGCTGAGGGGGAGGTAGTATGGGTTATTTAAGGTGGTGCCTTAATGGTTATTGGGTGTTACCCTGATTTTTCTGACCTGTCAGTAGTGTTCTGTGTTTGTTCCTGATGTTTGGCCTTTGACTCTTCCTATATTTTCACTTTTCTCAAAAGCAAGGAGATCCAGGGCTTGGGCTGGAGGCATGACAAAGAGAAGTGGCAAATGGTCTAGAACAAAATGTTAGGCATGCCCGGTGCGTGGGGGGGTAGAAACACAGAGGGCCCAAACCTGACTTAACCAGAAGTGGAAGTACAGCTGTGACTGCAGTTCGCCATGACCTTGCAGTAATAGAGGACATGCAAATTTAACAAAACAGCTTTGTCTCAGCAGAATACAAAGCACTGCTTCTGCACTTCTGTTGACAGTTGCTTAACCTGTGGTAGATCTGTCTTCAAGTGTGACTACAGCTACATTAAAAACAAAGCAAAACAAAAAACCAAAACAAAACCCCAAAAAACCCAAACCACAAAAAAACAAACAAACAAACAAACAAAAACCAAACCAAAAAGCCAACCAAGCATATTAAGGTGCCAAAATCAAGCTATTGAAAATTAGGAAATACTGTAATTTGTGCTGCTTGTGTAATCCTAATTTAGCATGCTTTTGCATATGCATTTAGTTATGACATCATATCCAGTCTTTCAGTGGTGCACTGCACAGAGTGTGCTCATGAATAAACAGTCTAGTACTTAAACCTCTACTTACATGTATAGACATACTCAAGATACCACCATATAGCTAGTACTGACTTCTTATCCTGCTACTGCTGTGAACTGGGAAAGTGCTCTTTCTGCATAGATAAGAATGCAGAGAAAGGGGATGTGCAGATCGCTTGTGACTCAACAGTGCAACCACTAGTTTTGCCTGAGTTTGTATCTATCTGTCTGATGATGTCTGTAGTGCTATTCTGTTACCTGCACTGAGGAAACGAAACAATGGATCATTAAGCCAACATAAAGTATGTAATAGTTCGATGAAATGAAACATTGTTATGTGTTGGCATGTTTGTTAGAGTGGTGTCCTTTGCAATAGCCAGCTAGTCTCCAGAGCAAGCTACCTGCAAGCAGACAGTGATAAATGGGAGCTTGCATCAAGACATGGAGTTTAAAATGAAGTCAGCATTACAGCAGTGGCAAAGAGATTATTAAAGACCTGTATACTTAGACATGCAATCTATTTGCAGTAGAAAAATAGCAGGAAAGGTTGTGTTGGAAAATTAACCACAATACTAGTTTTGATAAACTGGATAAGCGTTTTCCACGTTTCTCTTTCAGAATCCTGTTGTTCTGTCTCACATAGGAAGTTTATTAATGGCTTATCGCGGAGGTAACTCAGGTTATATTGACACTGTGACTATCCAAATGCCAAATTACTTTTAGGATCAGACCTTTATCAGTTAACCATTAAAAGTGAAAACTGTAAATATTGAAAGCATTCTGAAACATCTTAAAAACCCTTAGCATTTCTCAGACAATTTCTACTCTCGTGTATTTCTTTTAGTAATATAGTTAAACCGCACCAGTTCAACGAATTATTTAAATTTTACAACAAAACCTTTCTGATGCCAGGAAAATGTTGCAGAGTCTGATGATTACAGTGAAATGTTCATCCTACCCAAAGAGAAGAGGTAAACAGGTTTTCCATCTGAAGGCTAATGAGGTGAGTACTGAGATACATTGACAAAACTTAGGAGGGATTTCTTTTTCCTTATTTTCCTTTCATTTCAGTTGAACTACTATTTGTAAAACTATTTTGAAGGGAGTTGAAAGTTATTTTCAGTAAGGCTCTATTACAATACTTGTCTAGTGTTTGTACACCTACACTGGAAGGAATATAGGGTGGAGTGTATAAAATAACAGTTCCTTTTAAGGTAATCTGAATCATTACAGTGAATCACAAATGTCTGTAATGTATGTGAAGAAGTCCTTCCTTCATTCAGCACCAATAATTTATTTGTTGGAGGATATTTTTAACTCGGTCATGTCTTCCTTAAAGAAAACTGGACAAAGTCCAGAGAACATATGAACAATTGGAACAATCTGGAGAATATTTGGAGCTATTAAATTTGTTTGGTCTAAAGAAGATTGTGGAGAGACATGATGACATACTTAAAGCATGTCCAAGGCTGCAGCATGTTTTCCATGTTTACTGAATAGGCTGAAATATTAGAAAAAATAGGTATAAGGAAAAAGTTCTGACAATTGGAACTAGTTTTATTGAGCTCTCACTTTCTAGGGAATCTGTAGGACCTCCATCATTGGCAGTTTTAAAGCAGTTTAGACAAACTTCCAGCTCTTCCAGCCCAGGTATTAGTGGCTCCACAACAATGTTTGTAGCAGAACAAAAAGCCAGTCCTTTATTACACTGATTTCTGTGGTCTTACATTGGGATCTGAATACAATAAGATTTGACATGGTGTTCTATATTGTGAGTCAAGCTTAGTAGTTTTACACTCTTGTACCTCTGTTCAAAAACAAATGCTACTGAAATGCTATCTACCCTGTCTTATCTGATTCTAGGTAGGAAGAGTTCAAATCTTTGGATAATGCTCATCATTACTGAGCAATCGTGACTCAGGCAACAGCAAGGTCTCCTTCTGATATCCATCATGTTTTTGCCTCTGGAGGGAGGGTTTTGATCAAGTTGCATTTTTACTTCCCTACTACACAGAGACAACAGCAGTTTTCCAACCAAATGAAGGACCGAGATCCTAGAGAGAGAAACATTCAGGTGGGGCACTGAGGGAGAACACTAGCTAGGTTTCAGGGTGGCTGTAGACCTCTGGGAAACCCCATAGGATATTTTCCCATTTTGAAGAGCTAGAGAACAGGTGTGGAAAAATGCCAGTTTCTAACCTCAAAGTTTGGTGTGGATGCTGGGGACAACTGTACTTTGTGAGTCTGAGATAAAGAGCATGAAGAGGGTGACACTGAACCACACATCTGGTCACCTTCAAAGAGCAGCATCAAGACAGGGTTTACAGACAGTTGGGAGCTGACTAAATCATAGCCAGATTTTGGAAAGTGGGGAGACACAACCCAAAATCTGGGTAGAGGGCCATGGGTGGTCAGTGCTGCCAGACATTTCAGTAGTCCTCTGACAAGAAAAAGCTTTATAAGAAACTAATCCTGTGTACAAAGGAGATGTGATTATATATGATGTTATATGTGCGACTTGTGTTTTTCTCCCAAGGGATTTCTTGGTGTAGATAGGCCCTGGGACAGCTGTAGGAATGGATGAACTCTGGCTGAAAATTGCTGATGGCTTCTGAGGAACTTAGGATTTGCTCAAGCACTAATGCCATTCTCAGTTGTGAATGTAAGCCAAAAGTTAGCATCCAAAAAGTTATCAAAGGCAACAATGAGTTCCTGCAGCCTTGAGCACTTGCTAGTGCTGGGGTCTGTCTACTCAGAGCGCCTTTTTAGATTCCTATTGAAATTTACAAAAAACAAATTGGAAACGAATTCTGAGAGCTTCATAGAAGGTTTTTATGTTCAGTTGAACAGATAGACGTGACATTCATTCACAACAGTGCCTACTGATATAAAAATTATACGAACAATTCTAGCATTGTAAAGTAAAGGAGGACTTGAGAATAAAATTTCTAGACCTGAAAACCTTCTTACTCTAAATAGTATTTGTCTTCGTGATTTTGTGATTGCTTAATCAAATTTATATTTTTTTTCTTCCGTGAGAAATGATACTAGTAATAAACAATAGAAGTCATAACTGCTTTAATAGATAAGAAAATAGAATTTGTTGAATTGCAGTATAAATTTCCTTAATTGAAAGTGAACTTAGTCTATGGTTTGTGTAATATCAATCTATCTCCCTTTTTTTATTCTGCACTCTGCGGAAGTTTGTGCTATTCTAAATTGCTCTGTAGGTTGCAAGTACAAAATATAGCATTTTGACTACATTTCCTGACTAACTGTGGAAATTTTAGCAGAATCATGTGTTTATTAACTTCTGAGAATGAGCATTTAACCTAACTGTTTAACAGACCTGCTGATATCTGTGATGTGTTCTGGAGTCTCATCCATGCTATATCTATATGTTCTTAATTTATCAGTAATCTAAATTAGATATGAAAATTTGTAATTTTTCTGGTCATTATGATAACGAAATATTGCAACAGCCATCTGGTAGGAGTAGGGGGGGGGGGGAAAGATGAATACTTCTAAGGCCATAGCTTTTCTTTTTCCCTGCCATATGCATGGACTTGCACTATCCCACTCCCACCTCTGTGTGCTGGCCCATAGGTTAGTACAACCACACCAGGATCATGGGATACTCATCCAACAAGAGGCAGAATTTTGACAGGATCAGTTCTGCAGTCTAGCTGTTGATGTGCCTGTGCTGATGTAAAAGGGAGTGTTTAAGACATGCACAAAAGTCTGAGGGCACTGAGTGGGTCAGGCAGTTCATGTGGCAGCAGTCCTGACTTACGAGATTGAAATTTGACGTGTCATTAGAGTTCGAAAGGCAGCATGGCAAGTAGAAGGAATTATTATTTTGGCATTGCCTGGTTTGGCAGGGACTAATATCTTGCCTATTGCAGTTTTATGCCAATAAATTAAAATCAAGGAAGTTAAGCAACAGACACAAAAATTTCTCTTAAAAGCTAGATTGAGCGGGATTTAAGTTAACTTCTACAGCTGGGAATAGTAGACAATATGGTGATCCAGTCACATTAATAATTTAAACTCTGATAGAATCCATTAAAATTTATGGAACATAATAGCAAGTATTGAGTATCTTCTGTATGAGACCTGACTAAGCAGCCAAGAACATTTCAGTCTGTCTGTTCACATTCTCTACTGCACATCTAGGGGCTGGGCTCATCCACTCAAATACCAAGAGAGGTGCAAACAAAACAAAACATTGACAAAGGACACTTGGCAGGCAGGAGACCTGTGGAGCTCCTTGCCAAAAGATGATGGGGATACAAGAGGCTTCCATAAGTTCTTGGGAAGGGTGGCCAACACTTGCAAGAGAGATCCATCGAGGATTACTAAAAAGAAAAACCATAACTGACTTGGGAATTCCCCTGCGGAGAATGTAGTATAAGAGTAATTGGGGAACTACCATTTACATTTGTCCTCTTTTTCTTTCCTGTACATCTGCTTATGGTCACTGTTGTGGCTGGTATCCAGGCCAGTGAGCATTCCTTTAAATAGTGTGGTCTTTTGCCCTAGTCCTCAGGCTCTTCTGAGATGTAGGTTAAACTTGAATTAGTCATGTGGCATTATGAATGTCATTTAGGTTCCACTCTGATGTCCTCCAGTGATTTTCTGTGTTTTCTCCTGAGTACCTGGCAGAGATGCAGTTTGCTCATGGAGAGGACTCCTGGAGCAGCTCTGTGCTTTCCAGGGAGAACAGCTGTGTCATGTGTTGGCAGGACCTTTGGGCTCAGCTGGGTGAGCTCAGCCAAATCCTGCAGCAGTGGACTGCAGTAAAGCTCACAAATCGAGGACCATAACCTGCCTTTGCAGAGCACCCTGCATCATAAGTTATCTGAGGAAGGATTGGGCAGGTTTGTCCGTGCTACTTTGTGATATACCTTACTACTGGTTTGGGAACAGATACTGTTAGTTATGGCTTGGGGACAGGGGAATTAGAAAAGCTGAAGTAAAAAAGACATCTGTGCTAGGAACCGTTCATCTCCCAGGTCTAACATTGAAGGGATGTCTCTGGCTTTGAGAATATATGGCCTTTTTATAGTTTCAACATCACCCCTCTGTCTAGCTCTAATAAAGCTGTTTTACTATAGTTCAAGTGGTTAGCAAATTGCTTTTTTTTGGAATTTCTGACATCATTGTCATTGAGGTGAAAGGGGACTGCTTTTGTCTTACTTAGGTATTATTTGTTAAAAACCACACAGATTGGAACCACTTCTGTAATATTTTTATCAGCAGGATTGTGGTCTGCCTAGAAGCAGAGCCCAGTGTTCACAAAGAAATGAGTTTAATGGAAAAAGTATGGTGGTTGGCCAGGATTCTTGAAAATTACTTGGAAACTCCTCGTGCTAAGAAAGGACGTGAGGAGGAGATCCGTGCAGCTGTGCTGAGTCACAAGCTTCCCACACAGCCATCCTGTCTGCTCTCGCAGGGTTTATTCAGTGTGGCAGGATCCAGTCTTGTCCCCTCCCAGTGTCTCAGCCCACCTCCTACTATCTGCACAGTTAGGGGAAAACCAAGAACACTTTATCAGATCAAATGCTGTTATTTGGCCCCAAATCAAGGACTACCACACTATGAAAAAAAGCTAGCATTATGAGCAAAGATAATTTTATTGTTTTATCATTTTTGAGGAGGGAGTTGAATTTTTGTAAAATGACTATTTGTGGTTGAATTATTTAATTTGTAATTTCACCGTTTAATTTCTTTTTATGTTTAATGAACAACATAGCCATAGTTATTATTCACAGTTAGGAAAATATTTTTTGTTCTGGTTAGCTGAAATTTGTCAAACCTTTAAACTCCGGATACGTAACAGTCTCATATGATCTAGATGCTGACCATGAATATGTTTAGTCAATGCACATTCAGAAGTGAACAGAGCTGTTAGGATTTGCAAGTTATTTGTGCACGCACACAGCAGCCACTTTCACTGCTGAAGAGGTGAAAGTGAAAAACTGTGGGAGGATGAGAACAGCAGAAAAAAAGTGCTTCCCTCTGCCTCGCGGCAGGGCCATGTAGGAATTTCACTGCAACCTCTGAATGGTACATTGTCCCTGCTCTTCCTTTTGGGGTGGCAAGCAGAAGAGATTTCACACAATACTGTACCTCAGCAGAGCTACCCTGATCTCCTGAGTGGAGCACAGCAGTACAGGAGCCCCCTGCAAATGTGGGACTATTGCTGCAAGGCACAAAGTCAGGAAACACCCCTTATGCCTCAAACCGTTCAGTGTGTTTGGGCAATGCACAAGGTGAAAGCAGGACTTGGATTATTAATGAGCCCTTAACATGAGGAGCAAGCAGTTAATTCCTTCAGGAGGAATGATATATTTTTTTCTGATGGTTGTGCTTATTCCAGTTATGCTGGATTGCACCAATCCCAGGCAATTTTCAACCTTTTGGTGGTCAGGTGACTGCTCTTTGCAGTGAGGTGCTTCACACCAAACCACCAGCACAACAATGCCCAGTAAAAGCCAGTCCTTCGCCTGCTTCTTGTGAGGGATAGTCCTCTTTTTGTGCTGGCCAGTTGTTCCTGGTTCCCTGGTGGTGGTGTGCTTGGCAGCACCCAGGGTCTCTTGTGGAGGCTTTGCGTCCCTGCTCCTGATGAGATCCTGGCTTGGTGTTCAGTCTAAGCCCAGGCTTGGCTTCCACAGGCACAGCCGCTCCTGTGGCCCTCTTCCTGCTGTGCTTAAGGCAACTAAGCTCACCATTTTGGCTCTTACTGAGTCAGAAGCTCTTTTGCCCTTTCTCTCCCTCCCTCCCTTCCAAGCAAGATTTGCTCTGGCAGGGTGAGGTAGGATATCTCCACCAGATGCCCCTACAGCTGGGGGAAGCTCCCACAGGCTTCGTCATGAACTCGCACCCACCAGCTTCCTTTGCTAAATCCAAGTAAATCCTTTTACAATATGGTTAATAATTTTGCAATTAAACAATGTAATCTTACCTCTGTATAGTGTTCTAGCAGCCACAGAATGTCTTTTTGCAAAACAATATGAAAGGGCTGAAGTGCAAGAGCAAGCATTTTAGTTGCATTAAAATTCTGCGTGGTTGTTACAGGTACTCAGTGTATTAGCTATCATTGCTGGGTTTGATGGCAAATTAACTAGGAGTGTGGGTGTGAGAATTAAGAAAGTCTAAACGTTCCACAAATGTTTGCTCAGTGAAAGCTAGATTCCTAGGGTTGCAAAGGTTAATTCCCTTATTTAATTCAACATATCACTTGATGATGACAGCTTCAACACTTGCCTTATTGCTGTGCATTTTCTGCAAAATGAAGTGCAAAGCTTTTCTACCTAATTGTGTCTACTGCAGTAACAGGGACTTGAAACAAAATAAATGCTGGATTTTATTCTCTCAGTGTGTTTAGGTTTGTTTATGAGTTGGCAGAGAAGCTGGTTGATCTGGTTTTTCTAGGATGGAGTCATCACTGTATTACCTTTCCTTTTCTCCTTTTTTTATAGCACATGTATTGTGGCATACACACAAAAATAACTGAAATATGATTGTTACCTCTATTTATATAGAGAAATTACATTTAAAATATGTAATTAAATGCTCAGCAGAGGTCATAGGACACCACTATGAAGTATGAAGACTTGAAGGATTTATGAGAAGTAATTAGGTGGCTCAGGGTGAAGACATGTTCCAGAGAGCTAAAACTTGTGGTATCTGGCTTTCTGCAAAGAGTGTAGCCTTGTTCCTACCAGCCTCCCAGGCTGTACAGAGCAGCAGGAGGCAGCCCCAGCGAGCTTGGACTTGAGTGCTGGTAACCTCTGGGTGAACTTCAGGTACAGGCTGTCCCTGATGGGGAAAAACAGCTTCCTTTGGCCTTATTGGGAGTTATCTGTATCCTCTTGAGGAAGAGAGGTCAAGATGATTCATCTGAGTGGAGCTGGGGGACAACATGTCCTGCTGTTTCAGCTCTGCGAGAGTCTAACACCAGAGTAAACAGCCTGGCTACCAAAAAGACTAGAAGGAAAGGCACCTGTGCTTTAGAGTTCGATTCCTGCAGGGACCAAGCTAGGGCCCTTGGTGCCTAAGGGCTCAGGTGGAAACTGCTGAGGGGAAGGGTGCAGCCTGCCCCATACCTAGAAGACATCACGTGTCTAATCCAGAAAATCCTGTTTCTGCTTTGCCACTGGATGTGAAAAAACACAGTTGTTCCTTGCTCTCAACTTTATTCTCCCAAAAGAAAATCTACAGAGAAAGAGAATGAAGAGGAACAGTGCTCTTTTTTACCCATTACCTTAAAGATTGTGAAGATCTAGGGTCAATGGTGCCCCTTGAAAGGAGAAGAGGTAACAGGCACAAACTTGAACATAAGAAGTTCCATCTAACATGAGGAGGAATTTCTTTACTTTGAGGGTGTCAGAGCCCTGGAACAGGCTGCTCAGAGAGATGGTGGAGTCTCCGTCTCCGGAGACATTCAAAACTGACCTGGACACGTTCCTGTGCAACCCACTCTAGGTTGACCTGCTTTGGCAGGGGAGTTGGCCTAGATAACCTCCAGAGGTCCCTTCCAACCCCACATCATTTTGTGATTCTGTAATGTGTAAAGGCAATTTCAGCTCATATATCTCCTCATCCTAAGACAGAGCTCCTACCTCCTATTAAAAGATACTGTAGTGCCTGGACACTTTCATTTTCTCATAGTGAAATGATTCCATTTGGCTTAAAATACTTAGGTGTTCATTGGCACAATGGCGTCTCACATCCCATTTATTAACAGTGACCTGGCAGGCTGCAACCTAGCACCACAAAATCTAGAAAAATGTGAAATAAAACCACAAAGGGACTATTTTGCATTGCTTTCCACATTCTCAGTGCCTACAGCAATGAAGTGAACAATTAAGATGTACTAAAACTATGGCTTTTTGATTACTATGTATTTTGCCTTTTTTAAGCTTCTCTCTTTAGTTCACAAAACACTGCCACATGCCAGACAACTAGCAAAAAAATAACATCTGTTGAAAACTAGGCAGTGGTAACAGAGTGTCTGTAGTCAGGAGTTAAAAAGAAGGTGGTGACAGTCCCCACCCAGGTTCATATTACTTTGCAAGGAATAAGCACCAGTTTTTCGTTTATTGTATGTAGCTTAAGCCAATAGAAGATACATAAGTTGTATTTTTAAAAGGATTTATTCTGGGAAAGCCAGGACTTTTTTGTTTTAAACTAAAGCTGGATTCTCATGTGACTAAGTTCAGCATTAAAACTTTAAGAAAAAAACCAGTAATTATTATGATCCTTATAATAAAGCCTCCTGGATGGTAATTATCAGCTCTTCAGGGCAAGGATCGGATAGCGGCTTACTCAGTGGGTGCACTGTTTTTGTTTGGTGTTTCTAGGTGCTATCAAAATATACATTCAGCTCACTTATAAGGAAAAACCCAGCCTGAAGTGAAGAAATGAGGAGGCAGCCTGGAGCGGTGCCAGCGCGTGCCGATACCAACAGGGAGCTATTGGCACGAGGGCACGGAAGGCGACGGGGATACGCATTGGCGCGTACACCTTTCTCCTTTCTGCTTTCTGTTCCCCACCCATGTGTAAGTATTCCTGTTACAGTAAAATGAGTCAGATAATACTATGCTGTATCTTCCCTTCAACAGGATACAGGATCCCTTCCCCACTGTGTGAAAAGACAGGACTTGAGGTCTCTCAGTTCACGCAGTAAGCCTGTGCCTGAGTACACTATATATGTCTTCTGATGGTTTTCAGCAGACAAATACGACTGAACAGTATATGCCGGAAGACTGGCCGGCAGAGAAGAAAACTGGCCTGGGCTGAACAGAGAGCTTTGCCTGGAACTCAGAAGAAAGAAAAGAGTTTATGACCTTTAGAAGAGGGGAAGGCAACTCAAGAGGCCTACAAAGATGCTATAAGGTTATAGAGAAAATTAGAAGGGCCAAAGCCCACCGGGTACTTAATTTTCCTACTGCATTAAAAGACAATAAAAAAATGTTTCTATAAATACATTCACACTTAAAGGACGGCTAAGGAGAGTCACCACCCTATATTGGATGTGGAAGAAAACATAGTGATGAAGGATGAAGAAAAGGCTGATGTACTTAATGTCACATTTGCCTTGGTTTTTGATAGTAAGACCAGTTGTTCTCTGAGTCCCCAGCCCCCTGGGAAGACAGAGATGAGGAGCAGAATGAAGCCCCCATAGTCCAAAGTGAAATTATTAGCGATCTGCTACACCACTTAGACACACACAAGTCTATGGGGCTGAATGGGATCAACCCAACGGTACTGAGGGACCTGGGAGAAGACCAAGCCACTTTCCATCATCTATCAGCAGTCTTGGCAAACTGGAGAGGTCCTAGTTGATTGGAAGTTAGCAAATGTGACACCCATCTATAAGAAGGGCCAGAAGGAGGATTCAGGGAGCTACAGGCCGTCAGTCTTACCTCACTGCTAAGGAAGGTTATGGAGCCATCAACCAGCATGTACAGGACAACCAGGTGATTGGGCCCAGTCAGCATGGGTGTATGAACGGCAGGTCCAGCTTGACTAACCTGATGATCTGATCCACAAGGTGACCCGCTTAGTGGCTGAGGGAAAGGCTGTGGGTGTTGTTTACCTGGACTTCTGTAAAACCTTTGACACCATTTCCCACAGCATTTTCTGGCTGCTCATGTCTTCAAAGGGTGTACACTTTGCTGAGTAAAAAACTGGCTGGATGGCTGGGCCCAAATTGCTATGGTGAATGGAGTTAAATCCAGTTCGTGGCTTGTCCCAAGTGGTGTTCCCCAGAGCTTGGTATTGGGGCCAGTTCTGTTTAATATCTTTATCAATGATCTGGACAAGGAGATTGAGTACATGCTCAGTAGGTTTGCAGATGACACCCCATTGGGTGGGAGTGTTGATCTGCTTGAGGGTAGGAAGGCTCTACAGAGGGATCTGGACAGGCTGGATCAAAGGACTGAGGCCAATTGTATGAGATTCAACAAGGCCAAGTGTCGGGTCCTGCACTTGGGTTAAAACAACCCCAGGCAGCGCTACAGGCTTGGGGCAGAGTGGCTGGAGTTGCCTGGCAGAAAAGGACCTGGGGCTGTTGATTGACAGCTAGCTGAATACGAGCCAGCAGTGTGCCCAGGGGACCGAGAAGGCCAACAGCATCCAGGCTTGTATCAGAAATAGTGATGCGATCAGAAATAGTGATACCAGCAGGACTAGGGAACTGATTATCCCACTGTACTTGGCACTGGTGAGGCTGTACCTTGAATACTGTGTTCAGTTTTGGGCCCCTCACTACAAGAAAGACTGGTGCTGGAGTGTGTCCAAAGAAAAGCAACAAAGCCAGTGAAGGGTCTAGAGCACAAGTCTTATGAGGAGTGGCTGAGGGAACTGGGGTTGTTCTGCCTGGAGAAACGGAGGCTGAGGGGAGACCTTATCACTTTCTACAACTACCTGAAAGGAGGGTGTAGAGAGGTGGGCGTCAGTCTCTTCTAGGTAGCAAGTGAGGATGAGAAGAAATGGCCTCAAGTTACACCAGGAGAGGTTTAGATAGGGTATAAGGAAAAATTTCTTCACCAAAAGGGTTGTCAAGAATTGGACAGGCTGCCCAGGGAAGTCGTTGAGTCACCATGTCTTGGAGGTACTTGAAAGATGTGTAGGTATGGTGCTTAGGGACATGGTTTAGTGGTAGACTTGGCAGTATTAAGTTAATGGCTGGATTCAATGATCTTAAGGGTATTTTCCAACCTAAATGATTCTTTTATTTATGTTTGTAAATTCTTAAATTTAAAAGAACAGTCTTTTGTAGTTAGTGTTATTCCTCAGAATCCTCAGAATGGTTTATTATCTCATTTTTTTTGCCATAACAAATGTTAGGTTCTAGTATATGTTAATGGATCATTTCCATCATCTGCATTTCCTGCTGTCCACATATCCAAATTAATTGTAACTATGCTTTTAGTAGGGATTGAGAATGTGGCAAATGGGACCTTTTCCTCTAACTTTCAAGGGATGAAGATGTCACACTTGATCCTTTACTGGGGTTGGCCTCTAAGGAACCGAGGCTTATGGATTAAGTAGCTATTAATTTCTTTCAAAAGGGTCGAAGAGGATACTTTATTGTGCTTAAATTGGAAGACAGCTATCTCAAAGTGCTTCACAGAATAAAAAAACTAACTTTCAGATAATTCAGAAAAGCTTTACATTACGAAATTCTGATATACAAAGTGATAACAATTCTGATGAAATATTTTTTGGAGTTGAGTTGATCTCATTTCATTATGTGCTTTACTGGGGGGGGGGGGGGGGGGGGGGGTGTGTTATAAAAAGGAGAGACTTTTGAGTTTGGCTGGGAAACAGAAGCCAGAGTGTGATACGTACAGAACAAAAAGAGGAAAAGCATGCTAGTTTATGCATCCAGACCCTGAACACACATGAAGGTCGTCACAAACTTCTGTCTATGGACTTTCTTTTAAGGCAGATGAATTAAGAAAATCTGTGGAACGCATGGTTGATTTGGGTCTGGATCTTACTACAGCTAGATTTCCCACATTGATCCTTGAGCGTATAAGAAACTTGGTTAGGCTACAGAGCTGTTTATCAAAAGGTCTGTCTATGCAGAACCAGTTCTCCCCTCACTGAGCTTCCAAGTCCCAATTAGCATCCTCTCCAGAGTGGAATGCAGAGGAACAAAAGCTGATTATCTGTCAGCTATGAGATGCTGTTGCCAAAAAAAAAAAAAAAAGACAAATACCATACTAAGTGTAGCAAGAAGAGCACAAACTGGAAAATGAACCACATCAAAGTATTCAGCATCAACAAAGCCTCGGCTGGAGTATGGTGCTAGCACCATGTTTCAGGAAATGTATGGACAGAACAGAGAGGCCAGGGAATGAGAATGCCAGATCTAAAGAATAATCTGTTAAAGACAGTGTGAAATGGTGGGATTTGTTTCATCTAGAAATGAGAAGACAAGTAGAAATCTTTAAATACACAAAAGATAATTGGAAAAAAGAAAAAACACACAAAAATATAATGGGAAATAAACAGGCCAGCATCAGACCCTGAGGGAGGTTTTGGGGTCTCTGTCCCTGAAGGTTTCTGGAAATGTGTTAGACAAGCATCAATGAGGAGCGATGTAGGGACAGCTGATCTTGTCTTGTGGCAAGCCGAGAGACAAATGCTTTCCTCAAGAGCCCTCCCTCTATCCTGTTTTTAGTAATTCTAGCATATTCTACACTCCATAATTGCTGAGATGGGTGTATTGCCATGAGATGCCAGGGTAGTCTTTGCAAGCTCTGTTTATCTCCTCACTTTGTTCCTGTGTGCTTCTTGTTGCTGTACGGACTACAGAAATGGAATAGTTACACCTATCCCTCGGCTATAGCAGCACTAAGTATCTCCTGACCCGTCTCAACGAACATATCTAGCTATGGATCCATTTATTATCTTCTAGGCAATTAGACATTTCTAAAACAGCTGGGGTCCAGAACCAGGAATTAATGCAGATAGAGCTGGGGTGACGAAGCATTTATTAGAGGAAAAGGTTTTCATGGCTATTGACTTTATTATGTTGTCATATATGTGAGTGATAGCTTTTCTGACTCATTAGGACAACTACTGTTACGCAATAGTCTGAGTAAGCCACTTATTTTGTAAGTCATCTGGGTAATAACACTATTAGAACTGATGACTTCATCGATATTTGGTGAGGTGATAAATTAAGGACAGAATTGTGAATCTGGGCTTGCTCCTAGAGCATTTAAAGACAGGAGGGCTTCTTAAGAATTGGGCTCCTGGGTGCCTTCTGAGTGCACGGTGAAAGAGAAGAGAGAGGAGTTCCTATAACCAGTGTGTGGTGATAGACCAAGAGAGGCTCTTCTTTTGGACAGGAGCCCTAAGGGCTGTCCCATTCAGTTTAGGCATCTTCCAGAAACTTCAGTGGGAATAGGCTAAATAATTAAACCTCTCCCACCAGCAGAGTTACAGTTGCTTTTTTACCCTTCACGCTGACTGTGGGGGTACTTTCAGATGTGTGCAGAGCACTAAGGTGGACTTCAGCTTGGGGAGAGGCCTCCCAGGACCTGTGCATTTAAGTAGGAGGACAGTCTATTTGTGGTACCGAGAAACCTGCAAGAGGTGCACTTTAAACATGGTTAAATGCAGAGCAGATCTTTAGCAGGTAAGATGCTCTGCAGTCCTGCCCAAGACTGGGGAAAAGAAGGGAAAGTCCCTTGAATGCAGCAGTGAAAGCTGGTGAAAGGGTGGCAATCTCATGGTTATCAATGATAACCGTATCCTCTATTTAGATCAAAAGATAAATTTATTTTATGAACTGGTAGATGGTGTTTCTCTACTATCAGCTTTTCCCAGGCCTGCTTTTTTGTGGAGTCATAATACAGTGACCAGAAGTACAGCAAGAATAACGTGTTGAAGGAAGTAATCTGCAAAACAGCTTAGTGTTTAGAGAGTTATGAAGTCATGCTTTCTACCTGGCAGTGAATTTTACAGTAGCTATTACAGAGTGAGCATTTATGACACACTTGGCAATGCTAGTCTGTGTTGTGCTGAATCTAACTAAAATTGCAGGGTGTAACAACTTGCCTTCAAATAAAGAAACAGTTATACTTGATAGAACTGGCTGCTACGCCCTATTCACAAGCCCATGATACCAAAACCAAGATATGTGCAAATGTGTTGGTGGTGACTCCAACAGAAACCTCAGCGACAAAGCCTAGAAAGCTTTTGTGGACTGAACACTGACTACACAACAAGAAGAGCTGTGAGCAGAGATCAAGAACCCCTCTCTTCTCTCGCTAATAACTTTAATCTTTTTGCAATTAAAATGTTTAGTGTAGTGAACTAAATTGCCACAGAAACATCCAGCTTCATCATTTGTACCTTTCCAGATGGACTGCTCACATCACTCAGGAAGGTCTTAGAATAAGCAGCAAATGTGCTATATGTTGAAAGTTGGTTATAAATGCAGGGCTGTGATAATAAGCTGCCCTGGTCATAGCACAAATCAATTAGTATGCTCCAGTTAAGACATGTTAACAGCTATAGTAAATTCTTGTCCAATACACCAAGCAAGAGGAAAAAAACTCTCTAAGCAAACTCTTACACAGAAGACTGCAATGCTGTTTGTCCCTACTTTTGTCTCAAAACATTTGTTTGATGGGTTTAAGGAACATGTCCAGCTGCAAGGACCTTCACACATGATATTTCAACTTTGCTTATAAAAGTGAGCTCCAGATGTTTTTCGGTTTGGTATTTGTTCCCAGTGAACTGTGTTGGAAGGTCATCTTGAAAAACTTCTCCCTTTTGTTGCGTGCAGTCTCATTGCTGCAGAATATAACTCATGATTTGCTAGAGAAGCCCCTTTTTAGTCTGTGGGGCTGGATATCTGTATTAGTATCCCTATAAAAAGTGATCACATCTGGTTATGGCTCATAAAACATCTGGTTTGTGTATTTGAGAAAGGAATATAGGAAATGCCTGCTTGATAGCGTTTCTGCCACGGTTACAGCAATGGATTAAAATAAAGCTCTGGTAAGTGACTAATACACAGATAAACACACATACATACGCATGTACATGCGGGGCACGGGGCTTTCAGGATGGGTTCCCATCTTGCATATGCTCCAGAGTGGCTGCACTTTGCACATCAGCAGAATATGGTAAGATTGCTCTAGTTCCAGGCCAGCAGAGAGGCTGTTCCAGTTCACTAACCCAAGGGTGATGCCACCTGCAGCTCCGTGGTTCCACCCTCCTTATGTGGTCCTGCCTCCTCCTCCCCCATTGTAAGGTCTGATGCCGGTTATTCCTGTTAAAGAGGAGTAAACCTGGCTGAACATTGCGCATGCAAGAAGGTGAGATGCTGAGGGAAAGCTGGAGGCAGCTAGGCTTTTTTCTTTGCCATTCTGACCAAGAGAGGTTATTCCTCAGTCAAAAGAAAGTCCTAAATTAGCCTATATAAAGTCACTCACATGGGCAAACCCACATGATTTTAGGCAGGAGAAGCTCCCTTGCTGCCTTACGAAGTCACGTCCTGTTTCCTCTCAGCAGAGGTGGCTAAATCTTAATGAAGTCTTGCAAAACTCAGGAGCTGTTTCTGGTTCACGGCACAAGCAATGCTGGCGCCTTCCTATTAATGGAGGCAGAAGAAATAATTTCCCTGCAGATGCTAGAGGAACCCCAGGCTCTGCCTGGCCCAAGCTCCCTCAGGCATGGCTGTCCCTGTGCTTGGGGGCCAAGGCTGGGCAAGCTCCTGAGACCCAGAAACATGTGCTGTGCACCCGAGAGCCTGTACGCTGCTGCAGGCCCAAGTTCAGGCTGCAGCAGAGACCTTCAGCCGTGGGGATGGAGGAGGGTGGAGGCTGCCTTCATCCTGCCTGCCCTTCCTCCTCTTCTTCCTCAGTTTAGATGTGCGACTGTGCTAACGAGAGCCGGGCAGACGGGCAACTGAAGGGCTATGTGGGCTGGTACAGCTGAAGCACAGCTGCAGAGGCACCTGCTGCCACCCCAGCTGTCCCCAGGGACCTGGGGGCTGCTTGTTTCCAGCCTGAGCTTGGGGAGGTAGTGCTGGGCTGGGTACATGAAGTTCTCAATGTAGCTGCAAATTGTCTGCCTGCTCTGCTGAGAAGTATCTCACTAGTTTTGCAAGAGAAGACTGGCCTTTCTTTAATTGTTTTGAAAATCATGACAATTGAAGAAAAATTAAAATCCTGTTTAGATTCCAGTATCACTACCCAGCCACTACAGGTACCTTTCTCCCTTAAACACCTGGATAGCGCAGAAAAGTTTAAAAGAAGGCACTGTTAATATCTTCGTAGAGTTTCCCATATATTCATAAGAGAACTGCAACCCACACCTCTAGGCAATCTTCTACAAACCTCAGGTTACCCACAATGTCAAAAAATAGCACTCAATGGAGAAGTGGCTTCTCCTTGATGCTGCTCTTTGCTCAGTTTGGGTTTTATGCGCTAGTCCGGAAGGAGGGGGTGAGGAAAGAAAAAAAAAAAGCCCTATCTTGTTTCATGAGAGTACAAACAGGAGATAGTGTGATCAAGCAAAGATAAAATATTTTGCTCAAAATAGAAATAGCTCTTGATGACTGATTTTCAAGTTAGGAAATATTTTCACTGCTTTAACAGAACATGTCAGGACTTGTACAGTCTGTTTCACTGCTGATCTTAGTTTAGAAACTAAGATAAGAAAATAAAAACCTGGAAAACTACCCAGAATGGTTTAAAGTACCCAAAACACTGTCTTTTTTTTTTTTTTTTCTACACCACTATGTATCAGTTGGACTAACAGAAAACAATATACCTTTAGACAAGCCTGTCCATATAGTTCACAGCAAATTTACAGATACATTTCATCTAGCAAGTGAAGTGCAAAAAGTCTCTCCTTTAAAAAATTTTTACTGAGGATAATATGCAAATAAAAATAGGAAAAAATGTTAAAGCAAATTAAGAGATCTAAGCTAAATTTCAGAGCTGCTGTAAATATAATATTCAGTGGCAGGAGGACTATTTTCTTGGTCACCCCTAGCTTGTGTTTGAGTGATAGAAAGCAGAAATCTTCAGCATATTTTTCATTTTCTTTGACATTAAAGCTGTAGCAACTAACTAGATGTATTATATTCTTTGCTGGATAGAATTGCATGTACCTCTTAGAGTCAGCAAAGGTGGAAACAAAAAAGATGTGAAAATAAATTGAAAGAAATTTTACAAGTGGCACTGATACACAGGTTTAATTCTCATGTGATCTATAGGAAAAGCACGCAAGAAAAATATTCTTGGAATTATTCTGAAGGAGGAAGAGTTATTAGCACTTGAGCAGGCAGATAAAACAATGCAAAAGTTTGTGTAGCGAAGTTTTCTCCCTCCCTCTCTGTTCTTCCCCATCTGGGACTGAGTTCTCAGTACTACATGCTTTAGGCAGCTGTACAGCTTTACCCGCAGACAGGCTATGCAATTATTCTGGTTATGCTAGCTGACCTGATTTCTGAACTTAACAAATTTCTCACTTTTTATGGTTCCTGGAAAGCATGTCAGATGTGAGTGGTATCACTTCACAAATCCACGAGTTTGATGCAGGCAAGAACACATCTTCTATTTGGGTTTGCAACAATTTTGATGAGCAATGAACATTTCTAATAATCAGTAAAAATTGTTCGTGGTAAAAGAGAAGAGAAAAATCCCAGGAATAACCGTATCAGAAAAGAACCATTTAAATCAGTGTGTCAAGTTGTAATGAGTAAAGACTAACTAGTCTTGGCAGTAAAACCCATGTGATTTAAAAGTAGATCCCTAAGGCACTTTGCTGTGTAATGGGTGAGGAGGACCATGTGGGATACTGTCTTGGACAAGAAAAGCTGAGTGTTTAGGGAGCTTTCAGTAAACAGGACATTATAGTAGGAGGTGTTAGTGACAGAACACAGCCTCTGGAGCTGGATGCCTGTTTCCAGTTAAGTGTTCTGCAGGAAAGGAAGCAGATTCCCACACCGTGTGTTTGGTAGCATAGTTTCCCAGCAGAGGTACCACTGGCTTCTCTACCAATGTATCCCCTTTTAGCAGGTACAGGGTCTAAGGGAAGGTCCACACTCACTGGAGTAGATGGACTGAGATAAACTGAGTAGATGGACTTCCGTCCAACAGAGATTTTGAAAGGTTGAGTCTTAGGATCCTAATCTGCTTCCCACGTTGCTTGCTCTCTCCTGATCATAGGTCAAAAATTTGAATTATTTAAACATGTATCTTGAAAAAGCAACACGGTAAGGACCCAATAGTGATAAAATACTTATAGGTAATCTGACTCTGAAAGTCTATTCAATTCTTTTTCCTTTTCTGTGTTCAGGCTTCTGAGAGAAGCAGCAGTGCCCTGCCTGCCATCTCTAGCGGAGTCGAAGGGAGGAACACAGCAAGCCAGTGTGAGCAGGCTGCATCCCCGCGGGAGGATGACCTGGGAGAGTCCTGTGTCCAGGCCCAGCTTTGCTGCTGCCTGGGCACACGCTGCCCCATCCACGAGGATGAAAAAACATTTGTGAGAACTTCGCAAGGATTACTGCCTCTAGTACATAACAGTGCCTCACAAAAAGACCCCAAAGACCCCAAATTCCTAACGCATAACCCAGAACTGATCAAAAAATAGCAAGGCCAGTGACTTTCCCAGGCTTCCTATGGAATGTAGGTGAATTTGACTTATTTTTATTTTGGTGAGGGAACACCAAGCCAGATTTTCATTGTATGTTGATTTTATCAGCTCTGACCTTAACCTGTGTGCAATGCATTTGAGCTTAATGCCATGGTTGAATGTCAAACCTTGCTTTTCAGGAGAGAGGCTTGTTTGTGGTACTATAGGCACTGCTATTATAAGGCTGGTAGCACCAAGATAAGAAAAATCATTCCCCAAAACTTTGCTGAACCTTTTTACAGGTTCTGTTTAAAATAAACCCATCCGCTTTTCCACTACAATTCCAATACTTTTTCACTTTTCCAAGCCCACATGTTTCTTTAGAGGGCTAATCAGTACTTCGCAGTTCAGTGTGATGTTCAGATCTGGTTCCTAATGGTTTCCTCCCCAGCAAGTCAAATTAAAACAGTTCTTTTAATGCTCTCTAGTGTTGGCTTGGGTTATAGCATGCTGTTTGTTCAGCTTCTCCAGCTCTACTGGTCATCACTAAACCATTTCTATAGCACTTGCAAAATGCCAAATGTCATGAGAAAGCACTTATGTGGGTCATTAATTCTAAGTATGCGAGAGGTTCATTTTTTGATTTTCTCAGCATCTTGTAAGATCAAGCTCTGATCAGATCAAAGAAGATCAACATGATCAATAAAAAAGAGCTTTACCCAGGAAGTTACTTAAATATTGCACCCAGCACACCAAGCCCTTCCCTTTCCCCCCCCGGCCCCAGCTCCTGGAGAGCTCTAGTACGAAGCTATAGCTGGTGGTCTATTACCCAGCTCATACTCTCTTTCCGTTTCTGGATCCCATCTCAGGTAGGGAGAGACCCAGTGGCCTGATCCAGTTTGCCTGACACAAAGCTTTGTGGACACACTTTGCAGTCATGCTCACGTTTTTGGCCAGGATTCAACCAAACAGGGCAACAGAGCTAACAGCCAGTGGACCATACTCTGCAGTCAAGCAGCAGGGAGCCGGTTGTGAGGCAGATGCGAGCTTGGCAGTAACTGATCAAATGCCTCTAAGTGTGAACACGCCAATCCCTGCAAAATTCTTGCCATGCTAAAATAAGCAAACCTTCCCCTGTGAAATAAGTTATACCAATGACAGCCACCATTTGAAGTGTCCTGCCAATAGGAACCATGCTGATTAAAAATGCTGCTCCTGCCAATATTGCCACAACATGAAGCTGGCATATCTGGAACATTAGCAAGTTTTTGAATGCATGTTTAGTGCCTGACACCTTCTCGTCTCCAAATGTTATTTGGCACGTGTTTGCTAGCTTGCTTCATACAGAAGGTAATGCAGCTTAACCCCGACATTATGAAAAAAAAAAGAAAGAATGAGGAGGAGAGGATATGGGTGAAATGGCATGTAACATTGACAAGTTTCATTTCTTTTGGTCGCATTTTCACTTCTTGCTCTTCGCCTTGAAACAAGCAATTAATTTTCTTTCCCAGCTAGCAGTGCAAGGGTTCATCAAGCATGAAGAGGTGGTTAGCTTTTCCTGTTAGCTTAAGCATGTCAGCCTAAATTGCAGCACTTTGCTGGTTCAGTTTCCTCAAACAGGCTGCCACATTGTGCTTTGCTGCATGGCCATGCTCAGCACTACAACCTGCTTTGCAAATGCTGTTCATGCCTAAGATTGTCTCTATAAAGTGCTGCTGCTTGAGTAGGTCCTGCTCTTCTTCTTGCCGGCAAATACTCCAGCAAAAGTAGACACTGAGAAATGCAGCACCTTCCAACTAAGCAGTTGCAAAGAAATGCCAGGTTCGGTAAGAGTTGAGCTGCCGTTGCCTTGGTATGAGACTCCTCCAGTCACATAGCAGTTTGCTAATTTTTGCAATCCAATCAACGAGATACAAACAGAAAGCAGGGATGCAACACTAGCTGTGGGATCTTAACAGAAGGAATAACTGTCAATGCTTTATTTGCTATGAAAAGGTGGTATTTGCTGTATGTTTTAGCAAGTCCTATGCTTTGTGGCAATTGACTTGCAAATCATCTCTCCGTATGTAGCAGAAACATGCATTTGCAGGCTAGCTAGAAGCTTGCTAGAAGCACTTGCAGAGGATCGATGTAAGTAGGATGCTTATGCTTGTATCATTGAATGGTTTATGTTGGAAGGGACCCTTAAAGGTCTAGTCCAACCCACCCTTGCAATGAGCAGGGACATCTTCAACTAAGATCAGGATGCTCAGAGCTCTGTCCAACCTGACCTTGAATGTTTCCAGGGAAGGGGCATCTACTACCTCTCTGGGCAACCTGTGCCAGAGTTTCACCATTCTCATTGTAAAGAATTTCTTCCTTACATCTAATCTGATGTAACCCTCCTTTAGATTAAAGCCGTTACCCCTTGTCCTGTCGCTACAGACCCTAGTAAAAAAATCTGTCCCCATCTTTGTCAGAAGCCCCCTTTAAGTGTTGAAAAGCCACAATAAGGTCTTCCTGGAGTCTTCTTTTCTCCAGGCTGAACAATCCCAACTCTTTCAGCCTTTCCTCATAGCAAAGGTGCTCCATCCCTCTGACCATTTTTGTGGCCGCCTTTGGACCCTCTCCAACAGGTCCATGTCTTTCCTGTGCTCAGGGCCCCAAAGCTGGATGCAGTACTCCAGGTAGGGTCCCACCACAGTGTAAAAGAGGGGCAGTCTTCTCTCTCAACCTGCTGGCCACGCTTCTTTTGATGCAGCCCAGGAGATGGTTGGCTTTCTGGGCTGCAGACGCACATCGTTGGCTCATGTGCAGCTTTTCATCCACCAGTATCCCCAAGTCCTTCTCGGCAGGGCTGCTTTCAATCCATTCAATCCCCCAGCCTGTATTGACACTGGGGGTTGCACCAACTCAGGTGCAGGACCCTGTACTTGGTCTCGTTGAACCTCATGAGGTTCACATGGACTCACTTGTCAAGCTTGTCAAGAATTGTGTTTTCAAACACGCTTAGGCAGCATAAAAATACTTCCCAAATGCAACTTCAGCACTTTTGCTAGTTACCCAGAAGTCAAGAAGTCTGCTTAGTTTTGTGAGTTCTCTTTATTTCAGGGTTCTGTGTTGTAACTGCCTGGTTTTTTTTTTTTTTTTTTTTTTTTTTTCATTTGCATGCAAGCCAGAATCATCAGCAAACCCAACTTCAGCAGTGTGCATGGCACAGCTTGGACACTGGTTTACAAACATGCACAAAATCTTTTTTAGGCCTTCTTATTCAGGATCTTTTTTGATGTTCTAAGCCATGAGGATAAACAGCTGCCTTCAGCCCTCATTTTTCCCCTCTACAAGGTAGGAAGAAGTGGCTTATTTGCAAATGTTCTTGAGCACACAGAGGTTCCAAGTGAAACGACCCAACCACAGAGCAAAACGAAGTAAATAATCACTGTGATTACCGAGCTGTTTCTCATGTACTTTTCCTTCCCTCCTAGCATGTGACACTGACCCTTGCGAAGCAGACTTGTGGTCTCTTATGGCTACCTAAAAATAGACCACTATCATGGAAAGAGAACTTCATGACATTGAAACAAATCCCAACTATGTAATAAATCAAAAAAGCGGTCCCCCCAGTAAGTAACAACAGGAAGGACAGAGGTAATTTTTTTCTGCTAGCAAGAACCAAATGTTGATAGTTTTAAGATGCATTTGGATTTTGTTGAAAACCAAAACAACCCCTAATATGATGTTACACAAAATGAGAATGTAACGATATGTCTCATAAGTACTTGCAGGGTTTTAGCCTTGCAAACCACATATACATATATTTTTACTGCTCATGTACTTAGAAAGTGGCAAGCACTTGAGAACAAATACAGACCCTGGTAATACTTCATCATGCTTCAGTCCATTAAGGAACAGACCCCAGCCAGTAACAGATTATTGTTAGAAATGTTTTTCACTGTCATACTTTATGCAGAAAGATTAGGTTTCTTACCACTTGTGCTGGACTGAAGACAGCTTCTATCCATTGCTGTCTTCTTGGCAGAGTCCTGTGGCAAATCTTACGTTAACCAAAATCCTACTTAATTTGATTTCCATTTTCCTGTACAGTGCTATTACCTACATGCTTTTTTCTAAAACTGAATTACTGTTATTTGGTTTCAGCATCCCTTGTAAAAGCATGCTACACAGAATGGAGTTAGCTATTGGGCTCTACACCACAGAAATTTTAGTAGATGTGGAATATAAATATAAATGTAAAATATAAAAAACCACCTAGACTTATCAGGGATAAAGAATATTTCCAAGTCCTACACACATGCAAGATGTTTAGTCATGTGCACAAAAGCACACGTTTGCGAACTACATAGCAAGATGATGAATATGTTTTTTTCAGTATATTTTCTGGAGAGCCATTCAACATTGATTAATTATTAAATAAAATTTCACATTTTTTTGTGAAATCAGTTGTGAAAAACACCATATTCCTAACCAAGATGCTTAGCGTACGCTAATGGTAGGAACACCTAAGGAGAATTATCTAGCTGCTGAGAACTATCATCTCCCCTGATACATTCCACCTGATTTTCAGTTGCTCACATTCCTAAACCCATGCAGGCTGTTGTGAAGTGGAATATATAAGAATGTAAAATAAACCACTGTAGTGTCCAAGATGCAAAATAATACCCACCTGGAAAGATACTTTCATTTTGTTCAGGAAGCACTGGACAGGTGGAGTGGGTCCATAAGTAAGAATTTAATCAACCTGATACAGTTCAAAATCCAAATATGGGATTTCATAAAACCCCTGCAATAAACTGAACTAACAATGCAAAGGATTTGTCTGAAAAAAAAGAGTTTATTTGAAAAACACTCAGCAACATTATTTAGAAATTACTTTTCCCCTCTACATTTACTTATTTACATATGCTATATATATACATATACATAGTTATAATTTGAATTGTGCATTACTATAATGAATCCATAGAACTATGTATTGTAGAACAGCTCTGTTTAAGGTTTTGTATTTCTCGGATACGATACAGTCTTCTTTTTTTGTCTGAAATTTTCCAAAAATTAAGCATGTGTAAGACACACCACCTCAATGCATTGCTAGTAATTTCCTGTAGACGCTGTTATTCACATCAGTAGAGCATGTAGCCCTTCTACTAGTGGTAGACATTGACTGGCCACTGCTGTTACTGCTGTTAGGATCAAAAGCCTTTTTACAATTGAAGAGACTGAAAAGTTGTCTCTGATACTGAGAAGAAGCATAGTAGTAAATAAAGGGATCAATGCAACAGTTAATGCTGCTGATACAAACACAGAGTAGATACGCAAAGTAGAGATACTCTAAGCTGTTGTCGTAAGAAAAATGGATATAATGAACTAAGAGGAGGACATTTGTTGGTCCAAAGCAAATCACAAAAACAGAAAACACAGCCACACACAACAGCAAGGCACGTGTCTTCTTATTTTGTTTTGCAACAAGGGTAGAAGAACTAAGACATCGAATGATACACACGTAACAGACAGTAGAAATTACAAATGGCACTACAAAAAACACGGAAGAGAAGATGGTGAAGAAGTGGAGGTAATAGCTGTGAAGTTCAGATTCTCTTAGCACATCGTGGCAAGTAGTTATATTTAACTTAGGTATTTCCATTGTTTGTTCTCTGATGAGAAAAGGTATAACCCCAGCTAGTGCTACAAGCCATATGATGAAACAAATCAGTGAGGCACGTGTTAACGTACGCCACCCAAGAGACTGCATAGGATACACTACTGCTAAGAAACGATCAAAGCTAATGCTCGTCATAAGCATTATTGAACAGTACATGTTACAGTAGAAGGCAGCAGTGACGAAACGGCACATTTCAGGTCCAAAAACCCAGTTGTTTCCAGAAAAGTGATAAACAATCTTAAAAGGAAGCACGCTTACGAATAGGACATCTGCAAAGGCCAAATTCAGCATGTATACTACAGCTGGCTTTTCAATTTTCATTTTTTTCAGGAACACGAGTATCGCTGTAACGTTCAGAGGGAGACTCAGCGCAAGCACTACGGTGTAAACCGAAGGAACAAAACGCGTCAGCCACGGACTAGTCAGGTATCTTGCTGTTTGCACTGACACTCTTCGTTGCTTATGTAGGACTGATTCAGTCTGATTGGTGGCTCCTGATCCAGCTTCCAAGTCATCCTCAGTATCACCTTCAGTAGGTATACGGTCATCCTCATGTCCGCCAAAGCTTATAAAACTTCTGATGCGTGGTAAGCTGCTGTTAAGTGGAGGGGCTGAAAAATAAAGCACTAAGATTAGTAAGCAAATATTTACAACCTATGGGGAAGTGAAAACGTATTTCAAAAAAGGAAAGTGAACACCATATTACCAACAAAAAATAATAGTAAGTTTAATCCCTGATTCAAAGTGCAGACTACCCACAGATGTTAGTCCAGCCTTTTTTATTTTAGTTCCAAGTTTGGGTAGGATGTCCTCCATTGTCTCCTATGTCTTAGCTTGGAAGCTTTTTATGGTAGTGGCTCTGTCTGTGCTTAAGGACCCAACCTCATCTATGTTCTCTTTGGGCTACTTTAATAAAAAACACAGCAGTAAATCTGCCACCCTTGATCTGCCTTTGCCAGACCCTTCATGGAGTTTGTAAAAAATGAGGTGCTGGGACAAATACTAGTATTCGTACACAGAATTCCCATTAGAAGTACTCATCATCAAAGTAAAAAAAAGTTACATTGCATCAAGTTACTGAAGTATTTCTGTGTGCTCTGGAGACACCTTCTTCACCTTGATGGCCCCCATCAAGACAGATGGCAGAAGTCTATATGGAGTTTTCAAGGTGGACGTGGATCAACCTTTTGCTTATATCAGACAGGTAGCCACAGACTGCACTAAAACACTCCCTCAATTCTACTTATCCTACCCCAGGCATGCATCATCCAGGACACCATGTCCTGAGTGTGCCTCGGGGCACTTCTGAAGCTTGTCACTAGTGTTCCCTCTACAGCTGGGTCTTCTGCAGCACCATTCAGTGACTGTGACTGAGGAGAAAGGTGTCAGGACAGGTTATCTCTGCTTTTCAAATGTAGCAAGCTACTTGAGACATTATTTCAGAAAAGTTGTATTTATGGAGATACTCTGAAAGACTGTCTTTTTCAGCTTCGGCTTAATCTAGTAAGGCATAGGATAATTCAAGCTTATTATGGGCAGACAGAAGTGAGAGAGTTACTACTACTCCTTAAGTAATCGTGCATTTAATGCATGCAACTGATCCTTTGTTGAATCCTACCCAACTGAAATGAAAATGAAGGTTGTGTTAGCTTAAATCAGTGACCTGAAAGCACACAGCATGATTCACTAGTCTAAGATGCTACTTGCTAGACGCAAGTATTTGTTCTACAGTAATTCAAGAGCATTTTTTTTATGCAGATGAGAACAAAAGCATTTGAAGGACGCAGATGGCAAAGAAAGGAGTGGCTGCAGCCTTAAGCGGCAGTTACCCCTTTGTGCACGGGCTGTGTGAGAAGGGCCCTGCTCAGCTTGAATTTTGGTGAAATGTAGACTTGAATGTGGGGGGAAATCAGAGGACTGGTTGGCAAACTTGGGGATTTTTTTAAAGCTGCTGTGCTGTACGTATCAGCTGTGTCACAGTACGTTCTGGGGTCAGAGGGGACAAAAGAGGGGAAGTGTTTTCGTATGCAAAGTGACTAGATTGCAGCCTCTGCAGGCCAGGAAAAAAAAAGACTCTGGATGAGAATTTCAGCCTGGGAGCTTGTTGCATAGACTGCAATAGAAACAATTTAGTACTTTTACTGAAACACAAAAGCACAGAAGTTATGTGAGATTCAGTGTTAGCACAGAAGGGCACCAAACCAGTTTATACAAGGATCTGTTCTACTGTCTAAAACCAAAGACTAACAAAAGGCAGATCCTTAATCTTTAACTCTACTTTAAAATTTTAGTCCGAACAGCTGGATGGCTCAAAGAGTCAGCACCTAGTTCAGCAGTTCAGGCGCAGCACAAGTTATATTGACCTCTAACTTCAACCTGTGGCTGTCATCAAATAGTTAGGTGATTTTCAGTACTTAATGACCACTGTAACAGATATCTATCACAACTGATGCCATCGGTATGCATCCCTTTTTGGAGCACTGTAATTTCACTTGAATGAAAAAACCCTAATTTCTCATGCCCAGAGGCTTGCCTCCATGGTAAAGACATCAGTAAGAGTGACAAAAAAATCTTGAACAGTACCTCTGGTATCTCCCATACATACAAGTTTTGTGACTTCAAGACTTTGAATGTGGTGAATACATATTTCTTCCACTGACATTTCTAAAATAGAAAATTTCTGAAATAGAAGACAATGATGATTCTAGTCTTTGAAGGTCAGGATGATTGGGCCAGTTAACTTTTATCGACTACTGACCTTTGTCTTAGCTATTACTCTTAGTTATTTGAACATTAGTAATAATTTTAATTATATCCTGAATTCATGCAGCCAACTTATTTACATCTTTCTTAGATGAATGGATTTATTACAGTCTCCATGATCAAACTTTTCTAAAAGTAAAATCCTATTACAATAATTCAGGACAAAAACATTTCATAAATAATTGTAGCTTAGTTAAAATTCTCTGGGATAACACTTTAACTTATTGAAAATTATGTGTTCTTTGCATAAGCTTCATGCTGTTACCAACACCTCCATGGTGTGTCCTGTGCTCTCTCCGTGTCTCCACCTTGAACTTAGATGACACGAAGTATTACTTGAAAACCAGCGCTGTGGAAAAATGCAATGAGACCACAAACTTGCTATTTCTTTGCACTTGATAATACAGAGAGTGTGTATTTAAACTTTCTTGATGAAATTCAATTTAATTTTAATTTAAAAAATTGATAGCCACGTATGAGTTCATTTCCTTTGCTAAGCTGCGTGTATGTTTGTATGATACCATGCCTGTGTATTATTAAAAAAAAATGAATAGAGCACATCATGCTTTCTAAAACAGAAAGGAAGATAGTTACTGCCCTGAGGTTCTGGGTTCCTTTTGTGTCTGTGTTTATTTGAAAAAGCCAACAATAAGAGATTTATACACAGAAGCAAAGAGGATGAAATTATGTTACATTATTTCAAAAGATCTTAATGAACCTTGACAATAAACACAGAGATTAGTAATGGAAAACAGGCATTACCTACAAGATGAGATAGTACAAGACAGCCAATACAGTAGTTCTAAGGAAAGATTTTAAAACTACTCTTACATAGCTACAGCTATACCAGAATCTGTCCGATAGTCCTTTCTAGCTGTTTTAAAGCTGTAGATACCACTTGTCTAAAGCATATTTCACTACAGCTTACATAATTTTTAATAATACAGATAATCTGTTAGGAAAAGAGAGGTAAAGCTTGTATAATGATCATAACTGTTCAGTCATCCTGTTTTTTGCTAGGTTGTCCTATGACCCTTTTGGAAGAGGTCAAACCTGATTACTATTTTTATGACTAATAATATTCTCATTGCTGTTATGATAAAGTTAACAGCTCTATCAAACTATTTATAAAATATAAATAGGTATGAAAGAACAGGACTAAGAAACCAAGAACAAAGAAAGAACACAATAAAGCATTGAGGTTTTATCCTTGTATTGTGCAGTAAGGATACTGAACAATACACATACAGTCTTTTCTTTGCTTCCAGTAAGAAACTGAAAGGCAAAACCTAGGTGGAATCAGTACGATACTCAAATTGCCTGAAGTTTTCTTTTATTGCCTGTGGTCTTTGCACCGAGGCTCCAACAAGGACATAGAGGAATGATATATAAAACTCAGTAAGTTTGGGATTGTTTGATTTTAACAATCTATACTATGTTGTTTTCCATCAAGTCCTACATATTGTTGGTCTCATGATCAGCACATGTATATACCGTGTACCCTGAAAGACCCTGTTGTTTGGTTTTTTTTCATAGAGCTATAGTTTCCTTTTACATCTCCTTTCATATGCAAAGGGCTACTGCACATACTGCTCTGTGAAAGAAGTAGAGAGAAAAAAATACAACAGCTTCTATCACTCTTAAAAAGCACTCTTGAGCTCCAGAAGAAAATTTCAAAGTATTTCTGTAGACCCATAATTCTGGACAGGATGTTATAAACTGGCAATGTTCATGTCCCAAAGGATATCTTTGTAAGACAGAAAACTAAAGAATAGTCTCCTACTCAAGCCAATGAAATAGGTTCCAAATTTGCCTCTGGACAACAATTAATCCCAATTTCTGGGCATCAGTGATGACAGCTGCACCCATACTGCCGGCTTATAACAAAAAGTCAGTTTCTCTTATCTCCCCTTTGTATAATCCGCAGGGATAAACATCTAAAATCTAAATTACTCAGTGGGCCATAAATTAGGTACTCACACCCAGAATGTGAAATTCTATAAACAATGTAAGACATAATCTTTTGGTACAGATGACAATTAATTGCATTTGTAAAAACAAACACTGTGTTGTCTTTAAAAAATCTCCTATAGCCCACGTCTCTGTTTATACAGAATTTGTTACCGTATTACAGGAGTGATGTTAGCAACAGTTTGAGCACATTTTCCTGAAGTATTGTTTTCTTGCGACCAGACATCTGCTCCTGTTGGCTCTCCTTTCTCCATCTCTTTGGCCACAGGTGCTGGCTTTAAGCAATGATAACATCTCTGTCTCCGGCCATCAGTATCCCAACACAGGAAAGTCAGGGCAGGTTCAGACCTCAGCCAGCCACCTCGGCAGCACCTGGTCAGCTAATCTGCAAGCACCCAGTGATGACCCACTGCCAAGCTGTTGCTTTTTCACCTGTCTGCAGGACCAGCACAGGCCAGTAATGCGGTAACTGTTGGTATGGAAGGACCAAGGTAAAAGCAGGGGAGAAGCCACAGGTCCAAGGGCAGAACAGACCCTGGGCTACAGCAGTGCCTGGGCGATGGGAATCAAGTACATTGTGGTCGAAACAGGGAAGGTTATCCAGGACAGTGGGGAAACGGCATTATTACAGTGGCAGCAAGCACAAGGAGAGCAGAAGACATGTTCCGACAGCCAGGATTTATTAGTTCTTACTGCATGTGAAGTAACTTGCTTTGAATTTTTCTTTTCCTAGTGATGTAATACAGTAGCTATTTCAATCATTATTTCCTAAGGAAGCAGCAAATAAATAGAGTAATTCAGAGTGCTCTAACTGCAAACTGTAATTGCAAAAGGCAGGAAAACAAGTTTGAATGTTTCCATAAATTGGAAGAATAGCACCAAACAGTACAATGTATTTTCCAGCATTAACACGTGTAGTTTGTCTTTTACACCACCCTCTTCTTTTTTTTTTTTTATAAAGACATTTTCCTTAGACTTCCAATATGAAGATGATTGCGATCTCTTCAAGGACACTTGTCCTTGTGCCAAAAAGGCGTTTAGCCAAAATTATTTGCCTTCTCTGATACTTTCCCTTCACCATAATTACAAACAGTAGCTCTGTCCCCCTTCAGCCTTCATTTTAGCAAACTATGCCGTGCTCTGAAATTTCCCTTTAGCTGTTCCTCAAATCAGCCCTTTTCTGTGCGCAGAGCTTGAACCGAGTCTTCTCAGCAGGCATCTCATGTGGCTCAGCTATTTGTACAGCAGCACTACGATTGCTATGTGACTGAAAGAAATGTTTAAATTTTACAGAAAAAACGTTGCTAATCTCCAACCGCATACTGTACCATTGTACCTCTACCAGAAACTGGGTGGTTACATGCATGCATGTCTTCCCTTACCTTCCTTCTCCCCATCTGCATTGTCAGACAAGCTCTGAGCTAGATGGATCGATCCATGGTCTCACTGGTTATAGCACTGCTATTAGTGCTATTTCTAATTGGATAACCATGAAGATCATCTACTCGAGGTGGATATTCTGAACTCTTTTGCGTTGGTAGATCTTGCAAACTTTGTGCCACCTGAAAACGCAGCTGGCACTCTATCTTCTGAAGTTGTTAATGAAAGGCAATGCTCGCTTAAGGAAGTCCACCAGCACCAGTCTTGCCAGCCTGGTTCACTTCGTTCCGTCATAACTGGCTATTGCCCAGCCACCTCCTTAGCCATGGGAGAACTCTAAACCTTTCTTCACCATCAATAGACGCAATGCCACGGGTAAAGGTTTTCTCAGATCTATGTATTTCAGATCTATGGCATTTCCTATATTAAAAAAAATTATAAAAATTCTCAAGAAGTACCTGTCAGACGTCTTTTTGCCCAAGCTAACTTTACGTTGTGACCTGTTCTCCTGCCGCTGCTCGGAGAACAAGCCGAGGGCGGCGTCTCACAGAAGGCCAAGGGAAACTCCATCCTGAGCGCCAATTAAAACTTCAAAGCAGGAGCCCCTTGACCCGGCTACGTGCAGCCCAACGATGCTGTGGGCTAACGCGCGTTTTCTTCACGCATTTCCCTCTGCCAAGGCGCACGGCTCCGGGACCCCCGCCGAGGCAAACGGTTTGGCGGTGCGGGACCGGGCTTCTCTCTCCGTCCCCCCCCCGGTCGCCCGGTCACCGCTTCCCGGGGGACCCCACCGGGAACGCGGGCGCCCCGCTTGCCCTCCCTTCCCCTGCCCTCCCCTCCCGACCCCCGGCAGCCTCCCCGGGGGCGGCCACTCACCGGGGCGGGCGGCGGCGGCGGATGGTGGGCGCGGGCAGCCCAGGAGAGCCAGTGCGCACAGCAGCGCGGCCAGCGCCCCCGGCCCCATGGCCGCCCAGGCAGGGTGGGGGGCCGCCAAGCTCCCTCCGCTCCTCTCTCCGTCCGTCCGTCCGTCCGTCCGTCCAGCGCAGGGGGACGCGAGGGCAGCCGAGGCGTGGCGGCTGGCGACCGTCGGGAGGCGGGGGAAAGGCCGCCCCCGGGCCACCGAGGCTTCCTCCGGCCGCGGGGAAGAAGAAGCGGGGGGCGCCTTCCTGCCGCTCCGCACCGCCCCGGAGAAGGGGGGGCTCCGCGCTGCTCCGCACCGCCCGCCGCGGAGGCGGGGAGCAGAGCTGGGACTCG
>NW_015094508.1:4003297-4031070 GCF_001431845.1 Calidris pugnax | reverse complement strand
GGGCCAGCCCCGCCCCCCCCCCGGCGGCCGGTCCGAGACCCGGGGGTCTGGGGAGGGGAAGGGAAAGGGAAGGGGAAGGGAAGGGGAAGGGGAAGGGGAAGGGGAAGGGGAAAGGAAAGGGGAAGGGGAAGGGACAGCAGCAGCAGAGCAAAACGGCAGCGGGAAGCGCCGGCATCCATCTGGGAAACAGGAAAGGGGTGGTGGGCTCGGCCGGAGTGAGAAGGCAGGGGGTGCGTAACAAAGGGTTGTACTCCAGGAATCAATCTGGGCGAGTTTTGCCAAATTTGTGCCATCCAAATTGGTGGCATCCCGTGCGAGGCCGCTTGAAACGTCTGTGTTACTTATAACTGAACGATCACACTCATTCAGAAAAGCGTAGAAGCTTCGCTACGTATCTGCTTTGCATAAACTAGACAACATCAAGCCCGCTTGTGTTGCACGGATTCAGTAAGCTGACTGCTCTACAAATACAGGACAACCCAAAAGCGATTAATTACCCAGCTTTGCCATCCTCCTGTCTGTACTTAACGAGACCCCTGGGGAAGTGGTGCCACTCCTGAGCTCCAGTGGCATGTGCCTTGGCCCAGAGGAAAGCTCATTCTGTCCTTCTGAGCCGTTTGAACTGAAACCTACGTGAAAGCTACGGAGGAAAATATTTCGCTGACTTTGCAGCTATTATTTAGGCTTTTTTGATTTGAAAATGTTTATTCGACTGGTTGGTTGAGTGCTCTGTATTTCTTAGTCCTGTAACACAGTCTAAAGCTTTACAAGTGGACACTCTTCCGTTTGCTAGGGTATGCTGTTCCATCCTCTAAGTGTATCCTTTCTGTTCACAGCAACACAGACAAAAACTGTGTCCGTGGGTAACCCATTTAGAACTTGTTCATGTATTACTGACGAAGCGCTGACCTTTACTCTTTAACTGAGGGTAAAAACCACGGAAAATAAATACTCCTGATCGTAAGTACTGGTTCCTGGTACATGCTAATATTTGCTTGCTCTGTGATTTTCTTCCCACAATCCTACCACTTGTCACACGTTATAGCACTGTTAAGGCTGCCTCCAATTTCTGTAGAGCAAGGGCAAGAAATAAATACAAGTTTTACAGCTGGTCAACCTTTCCATGGCTCTGTCATCCCAAAACCACTAGGGAACCCACACGAAACACCTTCTGTTTAATTAGTTATTCTATTTCAATTATTTAGAAAACACTTTAATCAGAGATAATTTCTTTTCATCTATTTGGGGAGAGAAAATGAAGCTGTTCCTGCGGATCCTGTGGTTTCACAGCTCTACAAACATACATAAAGGTGACAGTTACAAATATCTAAACCCGAAATAGAAGTGATCTAAGCATCAGTCTTTCTTAAAATAAATGTCTATTTTTAAATGTTATACCAGACCTCAGAATAGTATACATTTTCAGTATTTATATTTAAGTTTCAAGAAACCTTGACCAGTAGGCCAGTGCTTGAGGGATAAACCAGTCTACAGAGTTCATGGAAGATAAGAAGGGAAACTCAGGTTGTATCTGCAGGGAGTACCTTAGTTGCTGATATAAGGAACACAGAATCACAGAATCTTAGTGGTTGGAAGGGACCTCCGAGATCATCGAGTCCAACCACAAAAAAAACCAAAAACAAAACCAAAAACCAACCAAACAAAAAACCCACAAACCACCACAACCACCACAAAAACAACAAATCCCAAACCACCACCCACCAACTAAACCCCACACCCACAACCCCACCACATCACACCCACCCACAAACCAATACTCTTGGGCACCAGAGCATGCCCTGAAGAGCCATGTCTGCCCGTTTCTTAAATACCTCCAGGGATGGTGACTCCACCACCTCCCTGGGCAGGCTGTTCCAGTGCCTGACCACTCTCTAGTAAAGTAATTCTTCCCAATATCTAATCTAAACCTCCCCTGCCACAACTTCAGACCATTTCCTCTGGTCCTGTCATTATTCCCTTGGGAGAAGAGGCCAACACCAACCTCTCTAGAACCTCCTTTCAGGTAGTTGTAGAGGGCAATGAGGTCTCCCCTCAGCCTCCTCTTCTCCAAACTAAACATGCCCAGTGCCCTCAGCCTCTCCTCATAGGACTTGTTCTCCAGACCCCTCACCAGCTTGGTGACTCTCCTCTGGACCCGCTCCAGCAGCTCAATGTCCTTCCTGTAGTGAGGGGCCCAAAACAGAACACAGTACTCGAGGTGAGGCCTCAACAGTGCCAAGTACAGGGGCACAATGACTTCCCTACTCCTGCTGGCCACGCTATTCCTGATACAGGCCAGGATGCCATTGGCCCTCTTGGCCACCTGGGCACACTGCTGGCTCATGTTAAGCCATCCTTTCATCTCCATAAATTACTTCATCAATTACCTTCACTTTTACATATAGCAAGTGAATAAAAAAACTTCCGTGTTTGCTAAATTTTGTCTGCATAAAGGAACCAAATTTAAGTTAATTTTTGTGTCCTGTAGTTAGCCGAGTCAGCTTGTTACTTCCTCTCTAGATAAACTGATTGTAGTGGAGGCAAAGAGTTTGTGGCTTCTAAAGCTTTCACCTGTTAGCACTTTCTGATTCTACTTCTTGTACCTTTTTCTGAGCTTTGTTTTTTGGCAGATGCATGCTATAGGACAAAACTTCATTCCTACTAAACGCACTAGGTCCTACCAAAAAAAGCCTACATCCAGTAAGATTGCTACATCGTTACTGTTTGGGGAAAGAGCCGTCTTTGTGCTGTTTAATACACTGATTACCCTGGTGTGTGCCTGGGTTCGTAGGTACTGCTCAAACAGGGTAAGTTAGAAGCATCTCTCAGAGGGAAAATCAAGCCTCCAAGAAGAGGGTTTTCTATCTAGTTATGAACTTTTTGAAGTCAGATGTGACTGTCACTCTCTGGATTTGCTGTTAGAGGGAAGCTTGTTGTGTTGCTGCGATATTCTTTTAAAAAAAGACAGCTCAAGAAGGAGGTTTGCAGATGGATACAAAGTGAAACAGCACAAAGCTGTCACTTGTGGTGGTGTTTCTGTCTACTCAGCTGAAGAAGAAAGATGTTGTTCTCCAATTTTGTGGGTAGTTTTGGATCTTCAGAGCCTCATCAGAATGTATAAATTCCAAAATAAACTAAGTTCACTGCCAAGCACTCTTAGTCAACTCTAAAGACATGTGGTAGAAAAACGCAAACTGCAGGACTAACAGTCTAGGACTATTGGCTGTTATAATTTCCATTCACTATCACTGGTTAAGGAAGACAAAATTGAGAGATAGGTAAGTCTTTCAAGGAAAGATACATCTTCTCCAATGGTGACAACAATATGTGGGCTCTATTCAGCTGTACTGGCATTTTCCTCAGTACTTGCACTAGCAATGCAAGTCTTCCCACAAGACCATTTAATAAATGAAACTGGTTTCATCAAGTCCCATCTAACCTTGAAGACCCTAAATTGCAGTTTACAGCAGCCTCCAAAAAGCCTTTATTTTCTGTTGTATTAAGAAGCTGTCAGCAGCACAGAACAGCAGTGGATGGGCACAGAATTACTTTGCTCATTTGCTTGGTACTACCATCAATCTTATGTTTAGGCAGAAATCACTGTGGTCAGTCCTGTTTAGCAGGGTTCATTATTGGTTCAGTGACAAGGCCTCAAACTGAGCTAGTTAATTAAGAAAAAAAAAAAAGCTTCTAAAGGAGCTTAAAGAAATTAAATAGAAATTATTCTTTATGTGCACTAGAAGAGCAGGAAGCCCGACAAATGGTTGGAAACGGTGAGTGCCAGCACAGACTACCTTTCATACACATCATTACCAGGGGACCAAATTAGCTCTCCTAAGGTTGTTTACATCAGGAAATAATTGAGGATCACGCTGTTTGCATTAGAACTGAGCAGTCACTACATGTGTCCAGTGTGTTACACGAAACAGCCTATCCAGGAGCGATGGACTTCTACAAAGGCTGTGGGGCTCTACTATGTCTCACCAGCAGAACCCCAGGCTTTTGGCACATTACCTCAGAGGTCTGCCCCTAGGATCAGCATCCTTCCTGTGCTTACCTTACTTACCTGCTAAGCTAGAATTTTTTACAGAAATATGTCAGGATTAGTCAAGTCTGTTACAAATAAAAAAGGTAAACAAAAGATTGTGAGTTTAATTCATGTTCAAGTGCAATTCACTTATCTCCATTAGAAGTAAAGTACTTGCTTTTACCTTCTTGTCCAACTATTTAAATGAACAAGGGTATTAATACTGCAGCATTTGTGTCATGTTAAAATGGTTTATATGTCACTAGCTAGAATAAAAATGGAAGCACATAGAACCTGTTTATCTTTTAATTTAGGATATTTGCTTTTTTTAAAGTAGCCAAGTGTTTAAATTTAATGCCATGCATAAATGAATGTGTCCAGAAAGTGTAATAATTTTTTCAGCTCGTATAGTACCACAGGTCAGTATGCCATCTAAACTCAGAGTCTTTGTATCTGACTCTTCACCATTTTATTTCACTTTCAGAATGAGTACTTGTTTAGCATTTGTTTTTACAAGGCATTCCAGAATGCCTTACCGTCCATTTTTTAAAATGTATGTCACAGGGGAAGTGAGAGTAGGAAATACTATCTCTTGGTTTATGTATTTATCACATTATCAACTGCACACACTTTTACTCTGTGGATAGGATTGGTAGTTCATCAGCAAAATCATCATCATGCTCAATGGCAAAAATGTCATGAAATCTTCACTGCTGAACAACCTTCCTAAAGTGTACTGTGAGGACAATCAAACTTAATTAGATTCAATTTTATAAAATCATTGAAAGAAGCTCTTTCAGTACCATCTGAATTGCTGCTTTCATGACTCTTTTAAATGAAATTTAAGAACCAAGTCAGTTTAATTAGGTAATGTTTATTTCACATAGAACAATCTCCAAAGAATATTTAAAAAAAACCAATCTAAATACTGATTTTATTGCATTTATTTTTCTTACAAAAAAGACGGACAGGCACAATTTACGTATTCAAATACTTCAAACTGAACAGTAACTGTTCACTGTTCAGATTCCCCAATACCACTCCAAAGGCTGTGAAAGTAGAAAATGTCATTTTACATGAGGCAGTAGTGCATTTAGTAGGAATGAATCACAAAATATATTTTTGTACAGTAAGACGTTATTGTCACTTTATAATTACCTATAAAAATTTTTGAATTGCACAATAAGTTTGCTTTACAATTGACAACTGCCAGAAAATAGGCTTAGTATGTAACTAAGTATTTGCCCAAACTATCCCTTAGAAACAAATTAGGATTTCTTTTGGTAAATGCTTAAAGTCTAATAAGAACTATATTATATATTTGAGGTCATTTAGAAATGTTTTAATAGGAAGAGGTTTATATACTCAACTAAAATCAATTTCTGCCTACCTTAAAATCCATACAACCACAATAGCTGAGTGTCGTAAGCAATATTTTGATTTGAAAGTACCAACACCAGTGAAATCTGGAACTGTTTAAATTAATCTATTTCCTATTTTTCTGCTTCATTATCAATGTTGGAAAGGCACTGTGTACATTCCTCTGAACATTTGGTGTTTAGGGATTTTTTTTAAAGTTGAAATGCCTCCAATGACAAACTAACAACAAATGTTTAAAAGAAAAAGAATACTGAATAGACTTCCCACTGATGGATGCAGTCCATAATATCTGAAGACACTCATTTTCCATAGAACTTCTTATTCAACAAGAATATGAGCAAATTCACGTTCACTTTAGCTTTGTCGAACATTTTCATTACAGCCACACCTTCATACTGCATCTGAAGCAAATCCTGTAGTCAAAAATAAAATAATTAGTCTCTGAATCCACACCTTACAGCAACAAGATGGGGTTATTTTCATCATGTGATAACCATAACTCCAGGTTCTTCACAACTGAAACAATTGCAGGCAACTCTCGGATTGGTGTAGAAAATATTACATGTCCTCTAGATCCTGAATTGTAAACTGTCACTAACAGTAAACTAGAAGAAATACTATTTTCTGTGTATTTTCATTTCCTCTTGAGGTTTGCTGCTTGCCGCTGAACTAATGTGTCATTTGGGTTCATGCAGTTGCTCTAATGTAAATGTTAACCCCAACACACCGCCCAGCATCCTGTTATATAGTTACTCCCCACAGGATCTGCTGCTCTGTGACAACTGATAGTTCATGAATACATATTAAAAAAAACAATAAATCTGAAATAGTTTATATTTAGAGGAAATGCAGCTGTGACTATGTAGCAAAGTAATAAAATTCAAACTCTACCTGGAAATGGAGCTGCACTTTTTCCATTTCAACCCCCAAAAATTTTGCTTTGATTTCAAAGTCACCCACTTCTTCTCCAGGTGTGATATCAAACATCACGTTCTTAAACCTTGAAAGAAAAAAAAGGGTAGTTGATCATGTATGCTATGCAGTTTTATGTAGTCCAGAGACAGTATTGGGGAAAAAGCCTGCAGAACACAAAAGAACTTTGACTCTAAGCTGTGTGAATGGTGTCAAGTGATCCACTCCATCCCTACCACAATGCCTTCTCAGAGAGGTTCTGGTGTACATACGGTACGGAATAAAGAACTCGCAACTCTTTTATATTGGAGAAAAAAGAAAAAAAAAAAAAAAAAAAAAAAAAAAAAAAAAAAAAAAAAAAAAAAGGCTGTGGAAAGTGCCAGGAAAAAAGATGATTAAGCATCCACAGCGTAGGAACAGGGCAGACAGATTTTTGTTCTGCCATGCCTGAGTGTCTCCCTGCAGGTGCATATACACTATTCCCGGGTTTCAGTTTGCCTCATGTGGCTTTCTCTGCCTGATGAACCCACTTGGAAAAAAAACATAGCCTGAAAAAACATTTTTCCATGCAGAAGATGGATGGAAGGGTGCAGAGGATGGAAGACTCCTTTTTGCTACAGCAGCCTTAAAATGGATAGATAAAAAAGAGATATTAAACGACCCCATCTGTCCACCTTGCCACATTGAGGAAGCACAGAAAACCAGGTCTTTACTCAGTTACAGAGAAGTGGTTGGTCACTAAATGAAAAAAACCCAAACTTCTTAACACGTCAGTCATTAGCAGTGAGTCTGCTGTCAGACTTGTACAGGTTCCATCTAAGCTAATGCTGAAACAGGCTTATTCAAATATTTTTCCAAGGTAATCATATAGCAGGTACAAAGGAAAAAGTGAATTATGACAATAAGGCTTTATCATTCTTCTGGACTTAAAAATCTGAGGTAATTCTAGGTGTGGCACAGGAAATTGCAAAGATTCTTTTAAGAAAAGCCAGGTCCCTTAAGAAGCTGTTGATTAGAGAATGTGAATTGTTTTATACTGCACTTACTGGTTGGTTTGAAGATCTTCGATTTCTAGGATGACACCTTTTTCATGCAATCTTGCAGCTGTATACTTCAATGAGGCTTGCTTCAGTTTTTTGCTTCCCTTCACCTCCTCTTTTCCGTCTAGTTTAATTGACCTCCGTGAATTTCTGGGAAGAGAACAAGAAAAATGGCTTTTGATTTATCTATCAGGTCATTTATCCTTCAGCTAGTTTTCTAGCTGTATTTATCTTTCCTTCACTCTTTACCTCCTTAACTTCTATTAATAAACAGAATTAACATTCAAAACATATCTAGTAATTAGAGGAATTTTTAGCACATACTGAATAACCTAAACATTTCAGCAAAGATTTTGAATCAATGTTTTTCAGCCTTTGTTTATGCTTTATTGTGAAATGCAACCCTGATCCAAAAGAGTCCACCATCATCACTTTAAAATAGCGATTTGTAAGCATACAGTGACAGAGGTGTTAAAGACTGGCCATTAGGAGTTTTTGGATCAATGAGGTATGCACTAGAAAAGTTCCTGTTTATGTCAGTGAAATGTTTTCATTTTGACACTTCAGTGGCACTGGCATGGGAGCTTGCTCTTGAGTAACTGCGTCATACCTTAAAGGTAAAATTCTTTAGGCATTTATTTTCCATTTTCAATCCTAAAGACATAAGCCAATCCTTTTAATGAAGAAAATCAATCATTACTTCTGTAAGATGGATGATTTCAAAGCGTGCTAAGGGTCCTGCAAAGTCGCACCAACTAAATATGTTAAAAATACATATACATCTCAGGCTTCTTTCTGTAAGGTAGTTTAAGTAATTGTTAGGCTTCACTTTCCAGGTTTTGACTCAGGTCACAGTGACACAGTCCCATGGACTTTTTAATCTGTGGATTTGTCAATCTGCTGGAATCAAAACTTTCAACTACTGAGTAACACCTGCTTTCCCTCCTGATAAAACACAGTGAAACATTAAAAGACAAGACGACTCAACTCACTTTCTTGTTAAGTTGTCTAAACAAGTTTTTATATAGGTGTTGTAGTAATTAATTTGTTCTTCATAAAATGCTGTCTTGGAGTTCAGTGCATTCAAAGTCTGCTGGAGTTTCACCAGTTCAGCTTTTCGATGATGTCTGTATCTTCTTTGATTCCGGATATCCTAAATAAATTAATGTAATTTGTTTATTCATTTGATATTTTAAAAAGTCTCAGCTTACTACCATTCAAATCTGTAATTACATAACCTGACTTAATTACTGGGGGAAAGCATGAGCTGTCATGTGAGTTGTCACAAGCACGGTACCAGTAGCAAGTACTACAGTTTACATGACTGTACAGAAGACAATAATCATATCGCTACTCTCTACAAATGGTGATATCTTGAACTCTGCTGTGGTGTTCAGGGCAGGACAGACACAGAAGTCGTAGGGAAGATGTCATCTTCATGCTATAAATGGAAGCTTTCTCACAGCTATTTTCTGCTGAGAGGCCTAAGAAATGAGAGCTTGGGCTTCTACTAAGTGGAACTAGCTACTGCTAAACTAGATCTTCGGTTGAACGTAACAGTTGAGTTGACGGAGTCAAAAGTAACAGCAACTTCCAGTCCTATGGCTCATCCCAATCCCCAGGTTGCCTTAACAGCTCAAAAAAAAGCATCTGGGCTCATAGATAAGAATAAAAAAAAAAAAAAAAAAAAAAGGAATGGGGTACTGAATACATACATAGAATGGTTTTGTCTCAAGTAGAAGCAGATGCAGACACCTGAACCAAGCAGGCCTTTAAAATGGCACTTCAGAGTAGCCCAACACGATATATTTAATTACACTAGAGACTTAACTCACATAAGTAATTTACTCATTTATATATTCAAAACATATTTATAATATATAAATCACTCATGTGAGTAATTTACTCATGAGTAATTAAAGATAATCCAGTATTACTCATGAGTAAGTAAGGTAGTCTAATACATTAAGGTTCTTACAGCCAGTGCTGGGTGTGGATCTGGAACAGGATCTGCTGATTTGTCCACAACTCTATCAATCCCAGGATGGGCACCACATCAGCCCACTATCATCCTTGTGTCCTGCCCAACCCGTGCAGATTAGTGTCAATATCAGGCAGGGAAAGTTTGGTGGTTTTTTGTTTTGTTTTGTTTTTTAAGACTTTTTAAACCTTACCAAGACTACGTACATTATTTATTGAAACACTGATGGGTAATTCAGATTCTTTTTAAAACATAAAAAGCTATGTTGAAACATGTTGTACTGGAGAAGTTAAAACAGTAGCAGTATTAAATCTGTATAACAAAGCCTACAGGAGTATGTTCAGTTCAGGTGGTTACGCATGAGAGTACTGTCTTTCATTTTGTCAGCAAAGATGATTCGTTTCTTATGTGGATGCTTTAGCAATTTAGTGTAGTGTTTTCTGGAAAGCGTATATTGTACGTCTCTAGCTGAAATGAATTTAGGCTAGATACCTAAAAGGAATCAATATACAGAGTACCATGCTCCATTTACCTTAGCAATCTCATTTATAATTTCTTGGTACTTAGTTGCTGAAGACACTAGTCCTGCTTGTTCCAGTGTCCGGAGATTTCTCTGAATTTTCCTTTTCTTTTGTTCTATAGGTAGCTGCCCATCTTCAAAAATTGACTGACAGTGCTTCATCTTCTCTGGAGTTTTGGAATCTAAGATAGCACGTTTTTCTACAAGTTTCAAGTGAACAGATTCCTGGGTAGAAAAAAAATAATCCAGAACAGTTATTTTCCAGCTCATAACAGTTAAGTATTCAAGTACACTGAATTCTCAAAGGAGGTTACAAAGAACCAAGGTGAAGGCCTTATTTATATCCTTCTACCACATGGTCTGGAAGTGCTTCATTTAGTGGATTTTTTTTTTACATACCTTAAGTAACTAATCACAACACATAGACATGTATTTCAATTAATCAAAACATGTCTAAAATCAGCCAGACAACTTTATGACTTCACTTATTTTGGGAATACTGTCCGTATCTCACAGGTGTCCCCTACATACACACACAGAGAGGAAGGCTAAAATATGTGCATTATTGAGGTGTAGCTTTGTGTATCAGTATCTACAGGGAAGTCTTCATCTGGGAGCTCGTCCCACTCAATTCCCATGGCAAGGATAGCAGTGGTTTCCCAGGCAGATGTTTGCTTGTAGTACTTAAGCAAATAAACTAGGTCTCAGGGAACTTCAGTTAAGATACTCAAGTCCATGAGAAAAAGAAAATCTAGCAGAAGGATTCACCTCAGGCTATTTGACTGTATTATAACATAGGAGAGAAAAGACTCTGCTTTCAGAAAATGTAAAGAAATAAAATATTATTCAAGTTGTGATAGTTGATAGCAAGACTTAGCTATTCCTCTGAAGCTGTTACCAATTACACAGTAAAAGAAAATTTGCAAGTCTCACACTGTGAAGGCTGTAGATGTTAATATTCTAGAAACAGCAGCAATGATGTCATTGTTTTAAAGTAGTGGAGAAAGTGAGATCTGTTATGGCTTTCAGATATCCGTAATAAAAGATGTACATTCTTCCCTATTCAGGCAGAGCATAACTCACCTGTTGTGCAGTGGCTGGTGTTTCTAACATTTCTAAGAGTGTATCTCCTGGCTGCGTTCGTATCATGTCCACAATAAGTCTTTTGGTCCTTTAAAAAAGCATTTATAGATATTACAAAACAGTTGTTATTGGATCACTTGTTAATTTCATTTCTTCCACAGCAAAACTAGCAAGCTCCCCCTTTGTTATGGATACTTGATAATGTTTATGTTTCCTAGATTTTTGTGTTTCAGAGCTTTCATTGATAATGTTGAACATCTGGCTCTACACAGGTCTGAACAGAGAAATACATGCATACTTTTCTCCCTTTTATTTTAGAAAACAGTTGGCCAGCTAGCACAGTAAAACAGTTACTGTTAGCATAATAAAAATCCTAGAAACAACTCACACATGGATTTAAATTACGATCATAACAAAACAGCAGATAGGAATGTAATCTTTGCAAAGCCTGAGCTATGCACGGTCCCATTAAGGGTCATATTTACTGAATAAAGTGGAAATGCACTCAAAACTGCTGAACTTCTGAAGGAATTTTACATCTGACTCAGTTCATTTATGGACACTACTTGATGGCAGATATTTCTCTAGTGGCAACGGACATGGAGCATTTCCTTGCTAAAAAAGGGAAGCTGCTACACTCCGATATGTAAACCATTCTTTTTTTGGTAAGAATTTATCTCATTCTTGCTGTCTCTTCATCCATAGTGCTTCTGAGAATGTCCTGCTGCAGAATTCTGTTAATTTAGGGGACACTGTTGCAAATGAGATATAGCTCATTTTCTTAAAAATTAACAGAAACTTGAAGATACAGCTCAAGTTTCCCAGGAAAATGTCTAAATACCATGAAGACTTCTGTGAGTAAAGCCTGATGACTTAGTGTAAAGTTATAGTTTACCTACATACAGTGGGACTTCTGTTGGCCTTTTCAGGATGAGAAGTTTTCACAAAAACTCAATGAAATGGGATAAAAGATTTACTCATATACAAGCAATATTATCCAAAATCACTGAGTATTTGGGTATGATCCCAGCTTCCACAGAAGGGGCAGCAAGCTAGGAATGACTGACAGCACAGGCAGACCTGAAGCCCTGCTCTTTCCACGTTAGGAGGCAACTTGCTAAACTTTCTGGAAACTGGTTTGCTCACCCAGAGCTGCTGTTAACCACTCTAAGCAGTGGTTAACATTCAACAGCTTCTGGAGGACTGCTCTTAAATGCATTTTTCCTTCACAAACTCTCCTGGACTCCTTCCAGTTTGACAGGGAGAAAAAAAAACCTCCCAAACAAAACAAAACCAAACTAAACCAGAGAGATTTCTTAAAGTTGGTTCACTTGGGCTACATCAACACACAGCTGGCTTTCTCTCACACAACCTTTGACAGCCTTTGGTGGTCACCACCACAGTCTACATTAACATCTGTGAGAGGGCGTTATCGTTTTATGCCCGGCTGCAGAAACAGGCACTGATATGGCTGATAAGACATGAGGTTTATTTCCACTTCCTCTCCTCGTGTACCAAGGCTGCTCAGCTCTGCTCTTTTGCAGAAACACCCGACTCGGGGCTGGATGGCTCCCCCTTCACCTGCCCCTTGGTGTCCGTGTGCTCAAACCCCACAGACCCGGCTCCTTACGTGGAGTCCTCTACACAGGGGCACCAGCAAATCTTACAGCTCTTCACAGGAGCCTTAACAAAGCCATTTAAAAAGCAAATATATCGGTATTTCGATAAAAGGGGCATGTCACTTGCAGAGAAAGAAGGAACATTCAGTGAATCAGCTGTGACTTGAATTTTAGCCACACATTTCACAGGTGCAGTAAAAGACTTCACTGGAGCTAAGGCAGGAGAGCTAAGCATCTCTATTGACACATCTCTGGTCTAAAAGGTAGCAGTAAGTATTTTAACTTCTGATATTGCTGCAGTTTAACACAGGTTACTGATTATTCTTCTGTCAGATTATTTACTGAATTTCCTCAAAATATGAGAAATATGAGTTGAAAGAATTTATGCAGTAGAAAAGTTAGATTCTTTTGTTAATTCTCGTGCTATTGTTTCAACATATTTCCACACACAGTGTAGAGGATTAAAGACATTTCTTTTGGCCTTGATTTTGCATATTTTTAGAGATTCCATTCATGGGTAGCATTTTACTTATACACAGAGGGGGGAAAAAAAGGACAGGAAGCATAATTTTTTTTTAATTTTAAAGGAACAGTGGCAGGCATATTCTTGTTACAAAACCAGCTTGGGAACAACTCTAGAGCCTTGGTCTTTGGAATACAGTGTTTTGATTTGACATTGTCTTTGCAGTCCCTTTACTTTAGATGTCAAATTACATTTGATAACAAGCTACAGGAAAACCTCAGTTTATTCTTGTTCAAGATTCAGATCAAACATGCATACAGTGGAAAAACTCCTCTTCCTTTTGGGGTAAATAATAAGAGTTTTCTTGCACTCAAAATTTGATATTTTTTTTCCCCCCAGACCTTTAACAGTCATTTATGGCTTTTATAGAAATTGCACTACTAACTATAGACATCATAGCTAAAAACTTTTTTTCAGAAGTAAAACTTCACATATTACCTAATAAATTCAGTTTACTTATTTTTGATTTGGAAAACAAAGTACTAACACATTAGAGTTGAATTACAGCCTATATCTACACTCCTATTGCTTGCAAAAGTGTAAAATTCTTATGCTGTATTTCCCTTTAAAGTGGGCTTCTAACCTTCACACTGGTAGGGTAAAAATAGGCATAGTAATAGGGGAGAGCAGCACCCTATTCCCTGCCTTGTTCAGGAAGCACCAGGATTTAAATAAGCCAAGCTTTATTCCGGACAGCTAGAACTAGCTTTGAAAAAGGTATGCCAATACTTTCATACTAACTGCTTTTATAAAAAAATTTTTAACTATAAAGTAACCTATACCCCAGGGTATTCCAGTAGCTGTTTCTTAATTTGCTCACCAAATAAAACAAACATAATTTTCTTCCCCTGGATAAAAGCTTGCACTGTTCCTGCTGAAGTGACAGTCACATCCTGTCCAAAGGCCTGATAGCAGGGAAGTGTTTTCCTTTGAGGGGGAGGAGAGGACAGTGTGACACTTTCCATCCCTTACATGGCTAGACTGCTTTTCTTCTCTGTTTTCCCAAGGCTGTGGTGTTTTAAAGCAGGATGCTTTTACAGATTCATGGAAAAGCACTTGCTAGGTTAGACAATGATCCAGTCACAGCCCAAAATCCAAGTGGCGCTGTGATTATCTTTCTGTAAGCTTTTTGGAACAGTTTCTCTGACTTTTGCAAAGATTTGGGTAGGACTGAACACAGGCTGGCTTTTGACAGCTGGGTGCACGCAGTGACTCAAAAATATACGTAAGCAGGGCAGCAGGGTGGAAGCAACTTTTTTTGAAAACAACAAAACCAAACAAAACCTGAAAAGCATCACCAGAATATAGATTTTGAACAAAACTTACTTTATCATCAGGCTTTTGAGATCCTGATCTTCACCTTCTCGTAACTCATATTTGCTTGTCAGAGACAGTGAAATCTCTGTTTTTGCAAGTTGATTCAGCGTACTTTCCCTGTTGGGGTCATTGGGATCAACAGCTCCTTCCCCTGTAAAGGAAACATCTTTTACTTCAAGTTTGCCAACTTTCCCATGATCAATGCATGAAGCAAACAAGAACCTGTGTAATATTTCTGCTGATTTACAGTGATTTAAGTTTATTAAATAGCACACCCATTCCTGCCATTTAGAAGCAGTCTCTTTTTTTGGACATTGAACAATCAAAACCATAAACCAGCAATTTGTAAGCCCAGTTCGAATATTTTGGGAATGCCACCAATTCTTGCTTGTCAAGCTACTGATGTGCAAGAGACTCACTCATCTTCTTCTCAAAGAAGAATACAAACAACTTAACATCATCTGTCTTAACATGCAGTGATAGTGAAAAATGAAAGAGTAGCAGCTACGTTAACAGGCTGTTGACTTGGAAGCTGGTATTATATATGACATCCTAACTACTTTGTAAACAGTTCATGTCTTCCTACAATAAAGGCAAATCAGTCACATTTATTTCTTATAACTTTCTAATAAATTTGTGTTATTTTTAAAATGTCATTTTAATTTGGATAATTAAGTGTCAAAACAAAAAATGTCTGTTTTAAGAATTCCTTGTGCACTTTTTGTAAGTTTCTAGCCAATGCTAATAAATCTCAAGATCAAGTTATTAAAAATCACTTGTTTTCTATCTGCAGTTGGAGCACAACTGGACCATTCAGCTCAAAAGAGTTTTTAAAGTTTTGATTTTGAATCACACCAGTCTTTAGAGTGACATGCAGTTAGAAGAATGTTCAACTGCAAGGAGCGATGTTACAAAAAGCCTTCAGAAAATAATTCTTTGGTAAATGAAGACGCCGTCACTATGAGATACATTTAAATCAACCCTCCACTTAATCCTGCCCCTAGAGTGAAGCTAACTGTAAAGACAAAGACCAGCGTACCAAGGAATGACTCCACATCAGGAACAGGCCCCAGCCCTTCCAGCAGTTCGTTCAGCAGGTCATTCGGCTCAGTGGCAATGGCATCCTGGTGTTCTAATAATAGCTGTAAACAAGTGTACATGAAATCATCGTCCAAAAAAAAAAAAAAAAAAAGCATTCCCAGTATCTTTATACTTTAAAAATAAATCTGGAGACTGAATGCTGAAAAACACAGACCTAGAGTGATCAGGATTACGGAGGGCCCACAGGCAGGAAGCATTCTGAGTTCTGGACTGTGAGTTTAGAATTGCTCTTGCTGTAAGACAGCTTGCCATGCTCCTCTGGCACTCATCTTTGGAGTGCTGAACACACAGCTGAGTATAAATGTAAGATTTTCCTTTAGGACTAACAAAGTATTACAGAGTAAAGGGCAATAATCCTAAGCAGAGCATTTCAGTGATCTATCTTGAACTACGCACACACAGGAATGAAGAGAGGGTCCACAGAAAGATACCCATTTTCTGCTTGTCCATTCCAGTATCTTACAATAGCACCAGTAATGCCTTTACAAGTAAGAAACTAGCTTTGCGACACCTCCAGCAGAATTTCAAATAGACTTGGAAGTTGCAGGAGATTTGTGAATTTATTCATAACAACTTCCACTGCACCTGGGCACATTCTCGAGGTTTTAAGCCACAAAAATACTGGTAAGCCAAGTAAATAAGGGCCTGTTCTCAACATTTTCTTGAGAACAGGCCCTTGCTATGTCTGAGAAAAGTAACCACGTGCTGTGTTAGATAAAGCCAGCAGCATTAGTGACCACTAGATTCAACATTCCATTCCCCATAGAAGCAATATCCCTTAACTTGGGGGATGGAAAGACAGTGTCACCAAGCTTCTCTGAAATTTAGCTACAGCGAAGCATGGACGGTAGCCAAAAATTCCAGGATTCTCAGTATTTTAAACACTGCAAGTCAGTCAGTCAAAAGTTCCTGGTTGCTAGAAACTTACTGAAAACTAAAAAAAAATCTATGTCCAGTAAAGAAAAGCACTGCAGATGTACTTACAAGACAGAAGTTAGCATTATAATCCCATAGCCATTACGTAGCTTAAAACAAGTTTCTTGTAGATGCAGCAGCTACTCCACATGGTATGTAATGTTGACTATGATACTTTGAGAACTGCTGAGAAGCATTATGTGTACGTATGTATGTAAAACTCCACTGTGCTTGATGCTATACAAGCACAGAATGAAAAAGACATTCACAGGACAAATTCTTTGGAGTGAAGGCAAGAGGTACGTGGGGAAGAACCAAAAAACAAAGTTGATGAATCCAGCAGATCCCTCATTCCAGTTACAGCCTACAGAGATGTGCAATGAAAATTAAGCCTAGGCAAGTGCCACAGGAGATGATCACTGAGGGCAGATTTGAGATCTTTTTCGGAAGCTGAGCTACAAGTGACAACAGACAAAATACTTATGCATCTCCTGTTATTCAAGCTATTTTCTCTATTTTTTTAAGCTATATGACCAGATGGAATGTTTAATTTACACTTGCAGTGAACATGTAGTGGGAGAAGACAACTCAGATGAAGGCTCAGGCTCTCCGAGGAGATTCAGTGAAAGAGGTGGCATGGGACAAGGAGGATCACCTGGTAAATATGCTGCATGAAGACAATGTACAGTCTTCAGACTTCCTCTAGGCAGGCAAGTGTGTATAGTCATGTTATTAAAAAAAAAAAAAAAGACTATCTCCTTGACCTCCTTTGTTTGGCAATTTACTTTCATTAAATTGCTTCATATTTTGTAATGTATTTTATTGGCTAATGTAAAATTGCATCGTAATACTTAGTCATTTTAGGATCAAATAACATATTAGACATGCAACAAACTGACTAGCAGGAATATTTGACCAAGACTGGTGTTTACATTTAACCACTGATCACAAGCATGCAAGCACAGGACTGTGCCTTAAAAAATTAAAAGGAGGAAATAGGCACAAAGACAATCCAGCATATTAAGCTATTAGTTTTTCACTTAAATAAAGCTAACTTGTAACGTGGTGTAGTGGGAACTGGGTATTCTACCTTTTTCATAATGCATCTGACAATGTTTGGGGGAGGTTCTGCGTGGGGTTTGTGGTTTTTTTTGTGGGGTGCTTTTTTTCTGGGGGTGAGGACGGGAAGGGCAGGGGACAGTTTGCAAGCCAGGAAACAGATAGTAATAACCCAGCTTTAGGAGGACCATGTGGTAAACATTTAACTTACACCCTAATGAGTCATACTGCAGACTGAAGTTTATCTGTTCTTTACCCACGATAAAGAACTGGCAGGATGCCATGGCTTCAGTCCTCCTAAATCAGACCTTTGCATCTGCTTCCAACAGAACATACGACAGAATGCCAGTCATGAAATACACTAAATCTTCCTCTATTCTCAAAGAAGTTTCTTCAAATTGGTGCCACTTTCTTAGCCAAGGCAGAGGAGTATTTGTAAGTATAAATAAATTAGAAATGTCACGAGAAAAAAATGTTCATCCCTCCCGTCAGAAGACTTTATATTCTAATTGTTATTTAAGATGATGATTTTTCATGGAAACTGTATTCTGGGAAAAATGAAATCTAATACTCAAGTCCAGACCATTTCAGAAATGAACTGAAGAAATTATTTCGAAAGGAAGAACAAACACTAAGGCTTCTCCAGAGACAGTTTGTTGCCAGTATTTCATAATCTAAATCTGATGACTAGTATATTTTCATTGACTTACTGAATGGGTATTGATAATTTCTTCAATGGAGATATAGATGACAGGTTTGCTAAGGGTCACCATGTCAGAGTATTCATCGATATTGAATTTCTCCTCTGGTTCAGGAACATCACATGCCGCTTGAAAAAAATTCCTAAGAGAAAATGAGAAAGACTTTAATAATTGTCCCTTATAAAATCACTTTAGTTAGGCTGTATAAAAAACCCACAAGTCTTTGACATACATTAAGTTTCTCTTATAATCTGCAATCTACACTTAGTGTTTGAAGGAGCCTTTTGGAGGCAATGCATTTACACATTAATACAAATGATGAAGTGCTCCATCTTTCCTGGACACCTACTGGAAGATTATTTTAAAGGTAAACTTTTTTCTTACTCAGCAAGAAGCAATTACCTGTAAATTTTAAACACTTAGGAAGTCCGTACTTAATGCTTTAAAAGTTCCAAAAGGATTTTCACAGACTCTCAAATTTTATTAAGGGAGTTTATTATAAAACATGCAGAGAAGAAATTGTTTGAAATAGCTATACAAAATTACCACTCAGCCTAAAAATGTTTAAATCACTGTCTCAGAAATTGAACTGCTCAGAATGACAAAAAATATGGTATTCTTTATAAATACAAGAATCTCGAGGGGAAAAAATGCGAAGGATGATTGAATGTCACTTCAACGTGACTAGCACATACAAGAGCTGAGACCTGCTCCCAAGACAACAACGGGTGTCTCTCCAAGCTACTGAGAGCTTCAAGGATGTACACACACAACTGAGAAACAGCAAGGTCCTCCTATCCAAAGAGGACCACTCTTTTCTAAAGTGACAGGACCTGAATTGGAGCAGGTGCAAGAAACGGAGTTTTTCTATGAGACCTACATGGATGCTACAGGAGCCATCCTGCCTTCACTGTACCAGCCCTGTGCTATTAAGGAAGGTAAACACTTCAGGCTCAGAGGAATTTTACAGTGGATATTAGAGGAGAAAAAAAGAAAGAAAAAAAATAAGAGGTCTGGAATTTCTCAGTTTGGAGAGGAAAAGCTAGGGATTATGTTCAAGTTGTACAAAATCACAGTGGTGTTGCATAAGATGGGTGCAGAATTTATTCATCAAATCCCGTAATAATGGGACAAGGAGGTATGCAATGAAACTAGCAGGAAACAAATAAAAGGAAGCACTGTTTTAACTGACAGGTAGCAAACTTCTGAATATTGCAGGAGGTGGCTGGGGAGGCAGATGATCTCAAAGGTTTAAGAAAGGCTTGAACAAATTTCTGCACAAGTTTGTAAATGCACAGTAAGAGATCTAAGTAGGGCTAACAGCTTTTAACGTAGCTAACATTGCAATTGCAGTTGCTGGGTGAGTACAGGCATTGGTGTCTAAGGAGGGTTTAGTTAAAGTATACAGAGCACAGTCACACAGAGACTTAGTTTTGTATAAATTTACCTTAATTAGAAGAGGGATTGAGTGATCAAAGGGCCGACTAGAGTAGGCTCTCTCATTAGCTTTTGTTATTCTTGCTATAACACTTTCTACCCTGTTGTTTCTTCATGCTTATGTCATGCCCTTAAATACTTCAATAGACAGAATGACTAAGTTTAAGTATCTTTGTGTTCATGGCTCATCTTATTATATGAGCAGTGCACTTACTTTCATAAAGGGCAGACACTAAAGATAGAAGGTCTGAAAGTGAGTTTGTCACAAGACTCAACAATACTTCAAGCTAATAACAGCAATCACCCAAAAAAATGGGCAATAATCCCAAAGAACTTGTGTCCCGCAGTGTAGCAAAACATGCAACTTCCTATGACTGCGCAAGATGAAAGAATAAAATCTGTGTGGAATCTCTTGGCAAAGATGAAAGAATAAAAATGAAAAACACAACTTTTCCCTGACCAGTAAGTTTTTCCTCAGACAAAACATTCAGCTGCCCTCCTGACCCAAAGAACATATTGTTTCTGCTGGATAATGGATCACCCCACACTATTCTCACAATCTATGACTGCAGTAAGGAAGTCTTACTGCAACCAAGCCAGCAGAGATGATCAGTTTTCAAAGTAGTGTTCAAGCAGAAACGCAACCCGTTACTCCTGCTTCAGCTTCCTCAGCAGTGAGAATTTCTCAACATTTTTGACTCATTTATATTCCTATAAATGAGGAGTCCACCTGCTTTACTCATCCTAGAGAAGAGCTCTTACTGTGTAAGTATTTGTGAGGGCTTTACATACCTGAACTTCTGGTATGTCTGTGATAGGTAAGTGTTCATAGATGACAGATGTTCGCTCTCTCCTTCGAAGAGTTTGTTAGAAGCAGCATGCTGAAGGACTTTTGCCACACAACCTAGGTTCCTCCTCTGGTCAGGGTGTATCTGGCCGCCAGCTGTCATATCAATTATATCAAAACCATCAGGAGCGACAATGGCAGGGTTCATGTAGCGATAGTACAGGAGGTTCCCGACAATCTAAGAGAAAAAAAAAATCGAGAGAACTTCCTTTTGCATACAGTAATTACATTTTACAAAATATGGACAATAATTTTTACTTCTGAATTAGACCACAGGAACCAGTGCTAGAAGCACCCTTAAGATATGCGTGTTAACTATGTGGCTACTTAAGGAGCCAGTGGTCTTTTTTAAGGTGTTCCTCTTACAACACCTTTATGAACACTAGTTATGGACTTCTACAACCACATTTCAATTTGGGACTGGCTTTAAGTCAGCAAATGCAAGGCATTGAGTTGAACACAAAGACAAATACAACTCTTCTTTCTTCTAGATTTTGCAAGATTCAGCTCTAGAGGCTCATTTTCTGAAGTGCTACAGATACCTGCCAGCGTGTAACACATTCATTGACAAGGTACTGCTGTTTCTCATGAGGGCCCCATGCAGCCCTAAAAAACTAGAGAGCAGATTTTCCAAACTGCATTTTTTATAATGACATTCTAGTAACTTGTATTGTGCAGACAGGGGCATCAAAAAACCACCACAGGGTTCTCCGTGAAAGGATTGCTGGTGCTAAGGAGCCTAGTACAAAACCAAAACCCAGGATGATTCAGATAAACTCCAATCCTCTAATGTATTTATTAGCCAAGGCAGGTTGATCACTGTTTTCCATAAGAGTTGCTGAGCACCCAGATCAAGATAGCTAGGTTGTGGCAACAGAGTTCTCTCCTCTTCCCTTTCCACCACCCCTTTGCAACCCAGTAAGTGCCAAATTCCTTCAGTAAATGGTGGTGTTCTCAGTTCCTTAGAATGCTTAGCGTCAATAAAAATCCCCTTTGGCATTACAAGAACAAGGTACTGGAAGTTTGCCCTCAGAAGTCTACCTTTAACAGTTCATCTTCTGTTGCATCTGGGAATTTCTCATGGAGTGAGCTCTTCAGAACTTTGGCTATGTATCTCATTCCGTAACTACATGTAGAAAAAAATGAAAAGGAAGAATATTGGAAAAACTTACATGAAACACAAAACAATCATTCTAGTCAGCCAAGTCACTGGCTTTTCCCCCAGCCACTTAAAAAAGAAAATGAGATGATAATGGAAAATAAAAAAAAGTTTCAAGTACAGGAGTTTCAAGTACAGGGAGACATTTGTGAGGCTGCTGATGCAGAGTAGGACAAGTGGAGAAACTACCCCCTCTACTGGAGAAGTGATTCGAGAGGCACGTATCGCAAGCCATGTCATTTGAAAGCATCTCCATCGCCGAGTCTTAAGTGAAGTTTCACTGTACACAAGAACTGCAGCTTAGAGAGTCCAAACTCAGCACTTACGGCATCATGTTGAGAGAGGAGAATATGGTCGTGAGAACTTTGTCAGTTACTGCTCGCAGACTCTGAATCGATGATTCCAGTTTGTTGACCACTTCTGTGTGTGTTAATGCCTGTTCTGTGGTTACGTCATATGGCAATTTGCTGCAAAGCAAACAAATATTAAACCAGGCTAAAAATATTTGAGAATAAAATTCTTTTTTTTTTTTTTTCCCCCGCTTCATAAGGGCCGTCAGCGAACAGAAAAAAAATCCCTTAGACAAATACAGCTGAAGTCGGCTAAGTGACAGAAGTCGCAGATGCACTGGATTCCCTTTTCTTTTTGGAGGGGAGCAGTTTATTTGGGTAAGGGTGCACATGCCATCATATGCCTTCCTTTAATTACAAAAGGGGAATCCTAATTTAAAGCATGCATCTCCACATCCCAAGCCCAACATAGCTTCTCAAAGGCATGGCACACTACTAACTTGCTGTTATAAAACCTGGGAAAAAGGCTATGAGTTCTTCCAGTCTACTACACTTGTAAAAGATCAAGTAATTGACTTTTGAAGTTCATTGCCAGAAAAGTGATCACTTTGTTGTTCAGAACAGGTTAAAGTACCCGTTTTTCAAGCATCTCTCCCCAAAAAGTCTCATTGTGCTATAGGAAGATTCGGAAAGGGATGCATGGGCACAAGTACAATTTGTTATAGAAGGAAAGGGAAAGCAGAACTGAGGGATCTCTCAAGTATTTAAATGCTACAGTATGTCCAACTTCCTCACTCACCTGGCCTCACCAGTCTGCATCTCTAGCTGGTTTACCCATGCCTTGTACACATCCACAGGACTAGTGTTGATTATGAGGGATTTGTCCTCCATGATCTCCTTCACCACTGGGGCCAGGAGCTGGCGCAGAGTGTTCTGTCCACGAGCACCTCGATTGAAGCTGACGACCATCTTAATGACAGTAGGGTTTCCAGTAACAATATCCTGTATCTGGTCTACTTTAGAGCTGTATCAAGAAGAGAAGTGTTCTCAGATCTGACATATATGCAGTTATCCATGCTGTCAAAACACACACTTTTTAAATTACCCTATTTCTATGTTAAAACATGTTTATAAAGTCCATTTCTTAGGCTTTGGTATAAAAAAAGATTCTAGAAACTACTACCTGAATTTTATATGTGTTATAATAACACCCCTGGAACATAGCATAGTTAGTTGCAGTGAGTATATACCTGGTTCAGGCCCAAATACCTGTTCAACAAGTACCTGCTAAAGGCATAAACTAAGATTGTATTGTTTCAGGATAAGCCACTATTCTGCACTTACAGAACAGATATTTAGGTAGAGAAAGAAAAGACTTTCTCCACCCTTAAATACTCAAGCACAAAAGCAAGAAACCCTAGTATCTCTTCTTTTGCAAGCAATTTTTTCATACAAAAATATTGTTCACCATAGAAAGATATTTTTTTTTCTGAAATAGAAGTAGCTTGAGTTAACGAATAAGTTGTCCTGAAAACTAATTTCTCTAGTAACAAAAAAAATACATCCAATATTACAGCAGTTTACAGATTAATCATCAAATTCTTTTAGGTATGAAGTATTCATTTAACTATCTACAACACAAATTAACTAAAGTCTTCTTGTGAGTGAACATACTTTATCTCCTCTTCTAGAGCAGTTTTGAAGAGTTTGAGAAGCAGATACTCTTCCCGTTGATTGGAGGCATAGTTGTATAGAGTGAAGATGACTGTATCCATAAACTTGGTTGATTTGTTTTGTGGCATCTGGAAGATCAGCTTTGCCAGATACGTGGGATTAGTCTACAAAATAAACAAATGACTTAAATTCTATTGTCCAGGACAGACTACCCCAGCTTGGGGGGTAGCTCTCTCTACATTTCTGTTAATACCAGAAGCATTTATGTTGATTCCCATATATGTCACTTTCCACATTGGCTTTGCTTTTTTCCAAATCCTAATGCATAAGAAACTGCACAATTAGTAGCAGTAGCTACCGGAGTAGCACCAGTAAGGATTTTATTTGTAGTATCCAAACAGTACCTCTGTGTGTCATATCTACGTATCTGATGACAATGACAATTTACCAAATGACAATGGCTATCTAGCAACAAGATGTTGCATACTACACATCCACTTAAACTTCAGTGAGATGAGATAAAAAGGGAACAGAACAGATGCACTGTGTGTTGTCAGCTGCATAACAGACATCCTTCTTTCCACCATATACAATGCACAGTAACAGTGACAGTAACTTACATGGACCAAAAAATATGCGGAGAAAAACCTTTATCTTTGGCTTCAGTACATACTGAAGTTATTCTCAAGAAAAACACAGCTATTTTTCTTGCACAGTTTGAAGACAGTAAGGATTTTCTCAATGACAGGAAATATTAAAAGTTGATCATAGTATTGCAGTCTGGATATGACTTCAAAAATCTTTTCCTAATCACTACTACAATCACTAGAACAAAGCAAGCAATATATTTCTAGTTCCCATAACAATTTGCTGCCATGATAATTTTTACATTATTTACCTGTAAAAGGTAGAATAAATGTTGATAAGCCTCCAGTTTTTTTCTTCTCTCTTTACTCAAGCCTTTTATACCTTGTTTGTCAACCATAACCATCTCTTCCAGTTGAGTTTTACTCTTTTTGTTAAGTTTCTTACTGTGCAGTACCACATCCTGCAGACAGATGACCAAAAGTCTAGATTACATACTCACAAAAAGGTAAATTGGAAAAATTAACATTTTCCCAACCATCTTAAATGCAATGTTCCTCCAATAACCATTCTTAGCAACTTTGTATATTTTGCTGCTCTATTGACTAACCTGTTTTTTATACTTCTTTATCTTGTCAACAGTGACCATCAGCAAAACCTGATCTTGTGTACAGACTTATTCATCATTTAGTTAACAGTGAACAAGGTTTTAAGAGAAGCCCACTACCTTCTACTACAGAAAAGATGCTTAAAATTGCCAAGCAATTACTATTGTCTACAAGTAGCAAAACACAGTGTGACATTCAGTAGCAAACTGACATACCACTCAGGACAACAGAACAACCTCTACCACATTGTATTTTGACAAGATTACTTAACACATACAAAGCAAGCACTTAGTTTACCAGGAGTATTTTGATTACTTGAGGGTGACCAAGTGCTGGCACAGGTTGCTCAGAGACATTGTGGAGTCTCCACCCTTAGAGATATTCAAAAGGCACCTGGACATGGTCCTGGACAACCTGTTCTAAGTGGCACTGCTTTAGCAGGGGACTTGGACCTGATGACCTCCAGAGATCCATTCAGCCTCAACTGTGCTGTTATTGTGTAATCCTGAGCTCCTTCAACACACAGAACTGATCAACACATTCTGCCAAGGAAGCCTGAACAAACACTGCTGACCTGAAGAGTGATTCTGTTTTTCACCAGCAGTCCAATCTTTATATCCATTAAGTTCAAGTCCTTCTCCAGCTGTTGATTGGATCGAATTTTTGTAACCACTTCTTCCCTTAACCTTGTAACTTCTAGCTCTTCTTGAAAATCTAAGTCACTTTGGTCCAAGAGGTAGGCAAATTTACGCAGCACAGTCAAGGGTGGATTTTCAGCACCAACTATAGTTGAAGCAAACAGGCTTGTTAGTCGACATAATACTAAAACCCTCAGGAAACTAATCACTGTGCAGAAAATTTTGGAACTGCAGAGAGAAGTCTATGCCAGTTAGAGCAGTATTTGTATCATACTGCGTGCACAGCTATCCAAAATAGTTTCAGCTGTAAAACAGTTGGTTTACAAACGCTTGCACCTGCTTTTGAAGGGCAATAGGAGGCTAAGAAATCCCAAATGAAAGTTTATAAAAAAAAAATATGACTGAACACAGTGACGTATTTCTTCCCAAATATACAGCATTCAAATGTTACTACTTACTTAGTGTTCTGTAGTCCTCCCTGGCTTTGTTTGCTCTGAGAAATGCTTGTATCTTCACAATTTCATCATTCTGGAAGGAACCAAGATTAGGCAAAATAATCTATTTATGACACCTTTCTGCTCAGAAACATACTGCAGAACCTGCACCCCCTTTCCTGAGATTCCCCAAACTGCCCATGCAGTCATAGTGCCCTATTTTAATGCTTCATGTTCAAAATAGAGAAAAAAGACTTACGTGATCCCTGAAGTATTGTAGCCGTTTCCTGTAAGCTCTCTTTGCTAGCCACATTTTGACCCATGACTGAATCTGAAAATTAGATAAAATTAAATAAAAATTAACAGACACTGGGCAAAACTGTATGTGTGTGTTTTAAACTTGCTTATGACAGTCCTCTTCTGCAGGCACGCTGTTCTCACATGCTCAGTGCCATAGATGACTGTGCCACTGGGCTCCTACAGTCCAGTGACCAGATTAATGGGCTTTGACTGAAATAACATGTTAAATTCAAGGCTTTAACACCTGAAGTCTTTTCTACCTTCAGGTCTCAGCTATCAGTTGTAAACCAGTCTCCTTCAGAGACAGGAGATCAATATCCCATCTGCGACCTACTCATGACATAGTATCCCATTAGCATCTCAGAAAAGGGAATATTCAGACAGATAGACTTCACAGCTTTTAATGAAATGATAACACATTGTCATCTTAGTGTTTTTCAAATTCCTTTCTACAAAGGGAAGCATAAGGAAATCTCTGTTATGAGCCACTCAAGTTCAGCAAAGTCTGATAAAAGTCAAAACCAGAGCTTTCAAGAAGCAATTCACTTAAGCTGACAATGATGAAACAACTCTCAACAATATGCAAATTTCTGGACCACAAGTCCCTCCAGTTTGTGTTCCTAGTTTCTGATTCCCAGGTGGTGGAGGACCAAACCAAGGGATAAAGCATACCCAACAATGTGATCTTACCTTAATAACAGCAGCAACGTTGCCTTGAAGCACCTTTAACCTGTCAACATAGCTTTTCCTTTGTTTGAATCCTTTCCAGAATGCCTATTTTATGAAAGACAGGAGACCATAATTACTAATAAGAAACTAGTATTTATTAAAATCTACATATATACACTAAAATAAGTTACAGTGTTTATTTTGTAGAGGAAAAACTGTCATTGCAATAAAAAGATAACTAAGGTGTAAATAAGCATGCCTCTATATTTGTAAGGTGCCCTGATACATTTCATTTTAATTTTGGCCAATCTCAGCACAACCACTTTGTTGTCCAGTACCATTTCCTTCCTTTCCCTGAAGCCATCCTTGCTGTTACTGCCAGTATACCCACATCCTTTAACATTCCAGTCACTGGCTTCTTCCCACATAAGGAACAGTCAGCCAGGCCTCCTCAAGTCTCTGGTCTTCCAGAGTCATTTAGGATCATCTTCTACCACAGATAACAGCCTCCCAATTCCCTCACTTGCCTGTCTCTTTGCTAGCTCAGAAGCAAACTCTTGGCAAGGAACCCAACGACAGGGTTGCAGGTAATCCCACCGCCTATGCCATATTTTGCCTTTCATCTCTATCCAGCTAGCGACACCAGCCTTGTCCCTACTTGTCTTGTTACAAGTCATTTCTATTTTAATGCCCATAGAAAACAATCAGAGAAAAAAATTTATTTGCTACATTTCTCCCTATTTTTGAATCTGTTCATAGACCCTGAATTCCTCAAAGAAAAGTACAGTCCTTTACTGGGCTCAGACACCATGCCAGAAACTGAAAAGCCAATTCCAATGCCACCTGCTAGTGGTAAAGGTATTTATCATCATGAATTGTTAAATTAAGTTACCATAGATTAAAAAAAACAGTTGCACATTTTTTCTATATTTTTGGGGGGGGGGGGGGGGGCGG
>NW_015094508.1:3993046-4002983 GCF_001431845.1 Calidris pugnax | reverse complement strand
GGGGGGGGGGCGAAGAGGGGTGTTGATTGATTATTTTTCAAGACTGGACTAAATTGCTAACAGGAGGTGGTTATTTCACCATTTAAAACCAGTGTACATGCATTTGTCAGTGTTCACACTCTCAGCAGAAAGTTTCTTCTATACTCCTTTTGGAGTTCAGCAAACTGAAGACATCCAAGAAATACCGCCAGAGCCTCAGAACACCAAGGCAGCTGCCACTCCCTACCCAGCTATGACTTCATGGAGCAGAAGCAAACCACTTCCAAGTGGGGATAGTCTAGAAAGGAATGTATTTCTTAAGTTATGCTTTGCCAAGGAATTTTTTCTTCGATATTCAACAAATATCTTCTGATCTTGTCCTGTGCATCGTTAGATGCACCATGCAAAGCCTAAGCACCTCAGAATAAAGCCAGGGGTATGCATTTCTGAGCTTCCCCAATAAAGTAACTTAGACTGCAGTTGGATATGAACCATTCTTTTAAAACTGGATATTAGCTATTTAAAAGCACAATTACTCCAAATAGGACAAGAACATATTTGCAGATGTAGAAGCTGGAAATGCTGCTAGTGAAAACAGTGAGACAGACCTATTTGAGAATTTTATTAGTGGTAGTAATCAGTCACATTGTCTGTCACATGCAGAAAGTTGCCCAAGCCACGTTACCTACTTGTTCTAGAACAATACCTGTATTTTGATGGCAGATGGTTCCTGGTTTTGAAGGTATGCTTTTCTCTCCTGATAATTTTTTCTGACTAAGAATCCCCTTGCTCGGGCTTGCAGCTGAACAATCAGATTTTCATTAGCAAGCCACAGCTGCTCTCGATTGTAATCTGCTGTAACTTGCCCAACAATGTTCTGTTAAGAGATCATGGAAAAAAGGTAATTTAAAAGCAAAAAAACCTCAAACCAAAAACATCCTGGAATATGGTCTATTGCTGCATCATCTGCACAGTTTATGTTCATCCTATCCAAGCCTCTCTGATTTACCCCCAGATTTTAACCAGTATGAAAGAAGAGCTACTTTGTTAGTACTGAATGTTGTATGAATGTTGTATGTATCCTTTCAAACTTCAGTTGTTCAGTTGGATACACTATTTTGAGAGAATTCAATGCTTTAGGAGAGTTCTGCTTTCCTAATACTTGCAAGTTTTTTGTAAAAGTCAGACATATTGAAATACTAAATGAACCAGGGAGCTCTCTACAGAGAAGCAAACTCAGCTATTGCTGCAGTCAGAATTTCAGAGGGCCCCACACCGTGACTTGAGCTGTTTGTGCAGAAGAGCAAACCTGTAACTTAGATGGGCTGCATCAGAATAAAAAAAAAAACCCCAAACAAATTGTACATTATCTTGTGTAATCTAATTTGTTCTAAGTTATAATTCATGCTAATGCAAAACCTCTAGGTTAAGGGAGTTTAAGTATCACACTCATCCTATTGAACTTGGAGATATAAGAATGCTGTTAGATGGTTAGATTTAAACATAAAACAGTGCTTCCACCTGCCCCCAACTACGTCATGAAATTCTTGAAATTCATGAAAGGCCAATGTGAAGTCCAAAATATATAAAAGGATATGAAAGCAATCAAACTTTCCTCCATTGGTATCTGCTGATGGCCACTAAAAGGAATGCCGTAACTTCCAGTTAGGAAGCCACGGAATCTTTGCTAGACGTCAGACCGGAGGCTATGCTATCACTGACTGCTTAGACTTAAGTTGCTGCCATTGTCAGAAGCAGATACTGAACTGAAGTGGTATTCAGTCTAACCAAGCACAGCCTCTTCCCTTGATATTGTCGTATCTTGCTAACTCTTTCTCTAAAATGTTTATGCTACATTCGCAGCAAAAGCAAACGTTTCAGCCACCTACCTGGATTTCTTCACCAGTTAACCATGAACTTTTTGGTACAACTCCTTCAGGGGCAACACAGGTACCTTCCTCGGTGTCCACATTGTAATAGTAATCATACATGTTTTTCATTACAAGTTTAATCCATGGACTTTCATTAGAATCTAAAAGCAACACATGCCATTACAACACATTTGTGCCTTGTTACACTGATAAATTACAGCTCGCTTACCTGTTTCCCATCTCCACATTTTCTACAAAGCGATTTTACATGCAAAGTCCCTATATATGTTGGGCCAGTTGGTAGTAAGGATCTTTTAAAAATATCCTGTTAGATGGATCAGGACCATTGTTCTAGAATGAAAGAGCTATAAGGCTGGCATAGATCCACAGCTTCTCCAAACCCCAATGTGCCAATTTAGTCCTTACGCCTGAAGCCATGTGTGCTACGTCTTCCATTGTCACTCACATAAGTGGAACCGAGACTGTGTTTGTAAAAAAAATGTTGTTCTTGTCTTCTGGCCAAATGTTGGCCTTATTGACACTTAGCTCACACGGGACATTTCCTACATCCACATCATTGTCTTGTTTAGTGCTTTCGTAAACAAGGCTGTATCCGGACAGGCAGGAAAAGCCTCATTTCCTCATGGACAAAAGGCCCCAAGGTAAAGCTGATAAGGTCAGTTGTGCAAAATGCCCTCTCAAAACTCCTGTTGCAGGATGAAACATGCCCATCTACTGTAAGAGAGTGTACTACATTGATGGTAACTTTTTTTTTTGTATAATTGTAAACTAATCTTGGCTGCATTAGCTATGACCAACTTGCAGCTCTAACATGACAAAACATCCCATCCTTTTGCTCTGGGCAGATTCTAGCCCCAGCTTTTCCCGATACCTCTTGCTCTGACAACACACAAGGACCTTAAATTGGCCATGGACACTCTGGCAGAGCCTGGCTTGATCTTTGACAGTAACCCATAAGGCCGAAGTGTACAACCTAACCCTTCTCTGCATCTGCTAACAGGAAAAAAAAAAAAAAAAAAAAACAAAAAAAAAAAAAAAAAATGTACTGCCCTCAGGCTGGGCCTTCTCTGACACACTAAAAAGAAAAAAAAAAAAAAAAAAAAAAGTATAAATCACAGTAATACAGTTTTCTGAGAGGATGTACTAGTCTACCGACAATCACAGAGAAGCTGCCCTAAATTCACTCAGAGGCTAGACTGAGACTCTAGAAAGACCTAGCTAGACTGGAAAAAGCTAGACTCATTTCTCAGCAGGTACTATGATCTGGATGATGTGTGCAACAGTTCAGCACCATGTAAAAAACACTTGGTCAAGTAAAACGTTTCTCAAAAGTCTTTAAACCAGCAGCTGTCTTCCTCAGTTTACAGTAATTTTAGGTAAGCTTTCTGCATTAGTTTTCTAGTTGCCTTGGTGACACAGACACACAGAACTGTCCTATTCAGGAAGGTTTTTACCTTCTCTAGTTTTCAGATTCTTGGCTTCAGAGAGGTTCCTGAAGTAAGTTTCAGTGCACTCAGGAGTGACTCGTAATCCAAACTTGGACTGCAGTATCATCAGAATTGGCTGTGAATCACCCTTCTCCAAGCTCTTGTTAATCATTGATGTTCCAGCAGCCACTAGGATAAAATAACAACACAGAAAATTAAGTGGTTTATACTCTGTGTACCCACAACTCTGGCCTCCAGCGACTTTGATAATGGACTTCTAAGGCTGGCACACACAGACAGCATGACATACACAGCAATTCAGTGCTTCACCCATTTGCAGCCTCCTTCATGCTTGTAAGAACAAGTATTTCAGAGAACAGCAAGCTTGTTAGATAGAAAGTGTGTGCTCCTCCCAGGCTGGGATGCAGCCACAGCACAACCCAGAGCAGTCTGAGGGCATAACTGCTCCTCAATCGAAGAGACTCAACAGATGACGCCAGGGCAGAGGCTGAGGATGGCAGGTACCACCCCCACACAGCCTGCCCTAAAAAATGGGCGATCACCTGGTTATCATGTGGGAGCCTTCTAGAGATGCATGAAGTCATTAGGGTTCAAGCTGTAAACCTTAACATTCCCTTTTACTGTTCAAAATAGACATATAAGCTCGTTGCCCTGAGCAAGATCTTGTAACACTGACAGCATTCTAGTTTGGATCCTGAATTGACCCTTTCTTGTCCTCACCCACTGGGAGCTTACTTAAAGCTGATGCAGCAAATTCATGCTCTTGAATTTGCCAGAGATGAAACTTTTGCTTCCAGGGCACGTAAAAGTGCCCTGAGAGGAGATGCTGTGAAACACGTTCAAACTTTGAGGTTATACACTGTTGCTCATGCTCTGATTCAGGACTTCCTAAGCGCCCTTTGCTTTGTGCAGGTCCCACCATCACTGAAGAAGCTGATACCACCACACCTGACAGTATGTAGCAGCACACACCACTTCAGAGTGCCTTACATGCTAGAGGTATATGCTCTAAAGTGTGCACGCTTTAGAGGTATCTAAATTTTAGATGCCCTAAAGCAGCATATAACTCTAAAGCTAGAGGTATATGCTGCTTTAGGGACTGCTGCTCTGGATTTTAATGGTGTTCCTTCATATCTAAATTCAAAATCGATACACAGAGGAACAAGTGATTAGACATATGGCTAGAACATACACATTACATACTGCCTTAAGTCAGCCTAGGTACCTTTGCATCCCACAGCTGCTCTTCACACTGCAACACCAAACACTTTCCCTTACCTTGTGTATATCTAGGTAAACACAAAAAATGTCCCTCCTCACACTCAGTGTTCTGCCTACACAAAGCTGGCCCAAAAGGTGCTCAGTATTAGGAGTCTACACACAGGAGACACTGCGTGATTCTGAGCTAGCGAGAGAAACAGTTTTCCATTGCGTTTAGTTTGACCAAGGGGTAGTGGGCAGCTTTGCCTAGACAGCAACAGATCAACCTCCAAATACATTGGTGGCTAGCTGAGAAACAAAGTGAACACACACCACCACCGTCTGGATTTCAACCAGATAGCATCCTGCTGTTTTTCTCTGCTTTGAAAGAGATCCCTGCCAAGCACGCACGCGCTCCCCACGAAACTGGAGATGACTTTGTATCACAGCTGTGGTACCCATGATGCCCAGGCATCCAGCCTCAGAGTGGATGAAACGGGAAGGACTGGGAAGGCACAGATTACCAGCTTGGGGCTGCAGGCGCAGGTGGCTCTGGGGGCTCAGCCCTGCTCATACACAGACCCCTGTGCTTCCAACTCCAGCCACCAGTATTTGAATGCTTTTCTTCCTTCTTGTCATCTTGTAGTTATGAGTGCTGGAAGCTATTGTTATAAAGACAAAAGAACACGCAACCTAGCTAAAAGACATTTCTGTGGGTCTCCTGCTAGCTGGCTTTTTCTCATCTTTTAATTAATTATCAATTTTCTTTTGAAGAAAAGTGTAAGAAAAATGTTTAGTAGGAAAAAAAACAATTCAGCAGAAATTCTTTCTTCCTTTTGAAGCACTAGCAATTGCTACTGAGGCTACTGCTTTTAGGAAGCCCCATGTGAACCCTACAAAATTATAAGCTAAACAGAGCTTAGCCGTCTCCAACAGCAGGAGAACTGTTGGGATGCCAGCACCAGCTCAACACTGTGAAGAGCTCTTTTCCACACCAATCGTTCCTTCAAACAGTTATCATACACAAAGATGCAGCTGTCTGGTGTGATAAGGCTGAACTTTCAATGTGGCCAAAGATCAACTTCTTCCTATAACATGGACTCAGTCATGACAAATGCAGCTTTGACAGACGGACTCTTCTTGTGCACGACTAAAGTTGGTATTAATGTCTATTCCTGAAGGCTGTACAGCTGATATTTGGCCAATCTCATTTGGTCCTCCACACAGATAAGGAGTACAATGGTTGAAGTGATTCAAGAAGTGAAGCAAGGTGATGCAAACTACACAGCAAACACCACAGAGAATTAGGATGTGCACCAGCTTTTACCGAACACTTCTTCCTAAATGAAGATACAAGACACAGAGTCCTTTACTGACAGGGAAACTGTGTGTAAAAGTCTTTTAAATTTTTAATACCGTAGTATTTAACACGTATATAAGCCTAAAATTATAGTTTGGAAAGAATCAAGACTTTTTCAGTACAGCTGTCAGTACTTTCTCTTATTTTACTGCCATCACTGCAGCAATGTCAAAATGCACTTTGTTCTTACTGAAAAATAAATCTTTGACTGCCTTACAAAAGTTTTGGAGTAGGATGTTTGGATTTGTTTGCCTTTCAAAAATAGCGTCTCTGAGATAGATCAAAATGAAAGTTCATTTCCAAATTATGATCAACCTGACCTTTAGGTTTAGACTACTTGAAAACAACATACTAACTGCCTGAGACAGGATATGTTTGTTATAGGAAATACCAGGTTCTGTGCCATGGGGAAATTTTACATCTCAGTTTTTAGCTGCAAAACCTTAGAGCTCTTCTGAAGAATGTACTGTGCTGACACTGCTTCCTTTCAACCCAGAGGGCAGAGTACAGGAGATTAGGAGTTATTTCCACAGGTGACTTGTTCAAACAGTTCTACTGATCATACTTGATAGTGAAAAGCTGTGCCTCTACTACAAAAACAGTTTATATGAAAAGATTTTACTACAACAACTAGCTAGTGTATGGAGCAGTGGCCTATGGTTAGTGACATTATATGGTACTGGTATATGGATAACGCTGTGCTAATTTCTGCAGGCCATTTGTGAGATACATACTTAATGCTTTTACTCCAGTGGACAGAAACAAGGATGTTTTTCAAGTTGCTTTTTAACTTTAACTTACATCTGTTTATAAGCTATGCATTTCCTTCCCTTCTCAGTGCTCAGATGTTTCCTCATGCCTCTGGGTGGCATTGATGGGAAGCAGTTTTTGTCCACAAAAGAAGGTATCGGCATTCCAGAGTACCAGAGCTCAGTTGGGACAATGTGTGTGTGTCTGACCCCAGTCTCAGAAAATACAAACCAGGTGCTTTTCACTACAGATGCATGACTTAGAAAAGTATTTCAAGTGTCTTCAGCGTATCTGACTGGTTACATTAATCAATGAAATAAATTCTAAAGTAACAGTAACACTAAATGCAATATTTCTGTAGCAGGCATAGGAGATTTTGTAATAGCTAGCTGTGTTTGTTTTCTTCCACCCACGACTTCCTGAGCACTAGCCGTGGACATAGCCCGCCTGCAAGCCAACAGCCAGCTGCGCTGCACTAAGGCAGGCTGAAGGCAGCCCTGCAGGAATGCACCGACTTCAGCAGTTGTATTCACAAACTCCTAGGGTGCAGGAGACGGTGACACTGACTCACCCAAAGCCAAGTCAAGCAGAAGGTGAACCAGTACCCAAAGCCACGCTGACAGCCTCGGCTGGTCTGTGCTGGCCCCAGGCAGGAGCAGGCAGGGACACCACCGTGCTGCCCAGCTACGCTTGCTTCTGCTTTACTTGCCAAAGTTTATTATGTGTTACAGATATTTTTCTAAAATTATCGTATTCAATCCAAACTTCAACAGAAGGCATTGAGTGCATTTAGTACAGAGTGCTCTGACAGGATAAGCCTCAGCATTTTTCCTGCAGGTTTTCTCCTCTTCACATATTGGACGTGCATACATCTCTCCAAAAAGCCCGTGTGTTCTTTTCGCACTAATTTTGAAGTTAATATGTTCCTAACTTTTGTTTGCACTCAATAAAAGACATTATAATGAAATAGGAATAAGCAACACTATAAATGTAGAAGAATTTGCTCTTACAACATGCACCAAGATTCTATGCTTATATAAGCAAAATAAGCTCCTGAACAGTATATCCCTTCTCATTCACTTACCTTTCTGTTTCACCAGTTATGTCAAGACACACTGACACCAGAAGTCTTGGTAATGATGCTATCTTTATATAATCAAATCCGCTAAATTATCAGCCAAACCTTAAGGATTACCGCTTTAGATAAAACTAACATCACCCCTGGAGATTTAAGCCACCCTAACTTCAATATGACAAAGACCATGCGTGTATTTATTTCCTGAAGTGAAAAAACAAATTGCCAATTTCAGTTTTTCAAGACTAAGAAAAACAAGAGCAATGCAGACACAGGTTAATACTTACAGATTGTTGCTTCTTTTATATTGTTATTGGCATCACTGATTCCTTTTTGTATTTCATCTAGCCACAGAAGCGCTGATTCATCTTGGGATTCCTGAAAAAAGGATAGAGAAAAGCCTTGAAAAAACTGACTTATAACAAAAGTTGTCTGAACATACCAGAAGAGTTCCAATATACAACCTCCTCTCATAAAGGCCCTGGACGCTAAAAAGCATTTGACTGCTTAAAATCAGAAACAGAACACATCTATAGTCTATTCACTGACTTGAATAAATACGTGTTCAAGTGCAAAGTTCTGCAAGTTTTTATCTATAGAAGACACTGTCCTGCTAAAGATCAATAAAAATTTTGAGCGAACGTAGAAATGTTTTCATTTCCATGATACAGAGACAAAGTAATCTGAGTGTCAAATAAAATCACACAGTATCAGGCAGCTCTGTGACACTGCATAAAGAACACAAAGCAGAAGACTGAAGGAAGCTGGCCTTCTTTCAGAATACCTTATTTGGAAAGGATCCACCTGTACACCTGGGTACACATTACTCAGAGAATAACAACGAAAACTGACACAGAAAGACAGCTCAGGTTTAGTAATAATGACTTAGCTCAAATGTGGTGAACATTTCAGGAATTGAGCAGAGCAGGTCTCACTCTTCCTACAGGTTAACAGTGTGTGGAATTAAACACAAGTTAAAATAGAAGGTGAAGGAAAGGGTGCTCAGCATCCCCACTAACCCACCAAGCCTTGGCTGCCCAGGTACACATTGAGAAAACACCTCAGCTGAGAAAATAGGGTTTTGGAGCTAAAGTGACATTCAAAACCTAATCCAGTAGGTGGGGAAACAAAATTCATTGTAAAGAGGAAATAGGAGTGCCAGGTCTACAATGGACTAATGATGAGACAAACTAGAATGTAGTAATTTGATAAAGATCTAGAATTATATGCACACAAATATTACAAGGGAAATAAAAGCCTCAGAAACTCACTCAAGCTAAAAAAGTACGGACAAAGAACCAGTTTTGCAATGAATATCCCTGGTTTTGCACACAATTCTAGGCTAAAAACCCAATAAATCCGTCATCTGCAGAAATTACAAAGAGAAAACAGGGTAAAAACACCCTACAGACAAACTCTTGGGTTTGTATTGTATATGTAAACAGGGTAGCAAAATATCTAAATAAAATCAAGTAGGGTCAGGTAACCACATGACAGTGAATACACGCTACAAGTTTTTCTAACAGGAAAGTTAGAATTACCACTAGAGACAGCTTACACTGAATTCCCAAACTACAGCTGACGATTCTGAGAAAAGGATTGAGAAACTGAAAAGAATTCCGTATCTGGTGTCCAGCTTTTGCACACTAAATACAAGAACAGAGGCAAACACTGCTCTGGAGCCAAGTACAGCTTATGCTGAGCCTCGCTGCTAGCTTGGAATCTGGACCAAGACTCGGGGCTAGTTTTGTCTGCTGAAGCAAACCATTGTTATTTGGCATTGAAGGGAAGAAAATAAAAAAAAAAAAAAAAAAAAAAAAAAGAGAAAAGAAAAAAGAATTGTTTCTTTGAAAAAAAAATCCTTATTTACACCTGACACTAAATTCTGATTTTTTCAGGCAAAAGATGTCATCAAACCTAAAAGTAGGTGGCAAAATACCTACAGAAGCAAATCAAAGCTTGTGAATTAGCACTGGAAGTCTGCATTTTTGAATTGTAGGAATATCTGCAATGCTAGTGTGGCTTGATAAATGCCATTATTTAGATAATATATTTTTTTGTCTTAAGTTTTCATATTACACCCTACCATTGTTGTAAGTACAACAGTGATTTTTTTTTTTTATACTAGCTGTCTCTTGTCTATCTTAAATTATCTTTGTATTTCAGGTTTTTTTTAAATTTTCTTTAGGCTGAAGAGGGCATTGAAACAAATAAGTTTGTGTCAAAAGCTAAA
>NW_015094508.1:3907327-3993033 GCF_001431845.1 Calidris pugnax | reverse complement strand
TTTTTTTGGGAATGAAGGGAAAAAAAAAAAAAAAAAAAAAAAAAAAAAAAAAAAAGAAAAAAAAAAAAAAAGCCAGGCAGAGAAAAAGGAAGGGATCAACAAACCAGCAGATGAAAATAGGGGAAAGGTTTTAGAGGCTGCAGGCTGTGGAGGGGTGGGAACTGTCTGAGCAGAGCCAGCAGCCGGATCGAAGGAGTACAGCAGCCTAACAGCAGGCAGGGAGGTAGAAGGCAAAGCAGAGCACAGTTTTCTGAAGGCATGTTTGTATGTGGGGCTTGCTTTCACATTTGCTTTTGCTAAACCCAGGTCACCACACTCATCTCCAAGCCTTGCTTCTTCCTCAAGAAGGGGACAGAGTTCAGCAACTTGGCATTTTGCTCTGTGGATGAGATCCTTGAGGATTTACTGAACACAGCCTTTGATTTTTCCAGAAAACACCTTTTTACCCCAAATATCTGTATGCACAAATTTCAGTAGAAACCCCTACGTCGGCTTCAGGCTTGTGGTAAATCAGGAGTTAAACTGCTGCTGTAAAGCAGTTTTATCTGTGTTGGGCAGAGGCTGAAACTGAGTCATGTGTGCATATTTGGATACGTCACACCCTCTTGCTGTAGTAGACAAAGAACAAACTAGCTCCTTACCATAAACCTTATGCCTACAGGATGCTTCTGGAGGACAGATCAATTATTCTTTAGTCCTTACAGAGGGGAAAAAAATCCCCCACAAAACGCCTCTTGAGATGAACTAGAACATCATCAGTTTTCTCACTAGCTGGATTTCACGTGCTACAATGAAGATACTGGTTTTCACTGGACTGCTCTCTCTTACCTCCAATCTTTTCACAACAGGTGAGTCTTCCTTACTGTATTTACTCCATATTAATTTTGGTCAATAACATAGGCTTTTTGATAATGTTGGCATATTGCCAGCTTAACTGGGTTGTACACGCATAATTACAGAAAACTATACTCTAGGAAGTCTCACTTAAGGCAGATTTTTATTGCTTCATTTCAGTGACATCTTACCTCCCCCCAGTCACTTTCTATGAATAATTTTATTTTTGGGATCTTTCTTCTCTATAGCATTTCTGTAGTGTATGATAATCGTAAACCTGTAGAGTCTTGTTCTTTTGGCTTTAAAAGGTTCAGTAGAATTACTTCACAGATGGTGCTATTAGAAGGAAATTCTCAGATAACTATTGTGACAAAAATAACCAAAAGGAAATGGTCAAATAAGGCCCTTTTTTTCCTCACTAGGATTAAAGTTGTTTTCAAAGCAAACTTATTTTCAAAAGCTATTTTTTATATATACACAATACATATATGCACATACATGCACATATATGTCTCAAAAAAAATGACTACATTTCATTTTCTGGATTAACCATCCAGAAAATTATTAAAACAGATTTCAAAACATTCTGTGATAAATCTGGCAGTGAGCATTGGTAAAACTGTTTTCTGTATTTAATGCCAATATGGAAAAGTAAAAGAAAAACCCACAGGGTTTTCACCCAAATTTCAGTTTGCCTCTGAATTCATTTCAAGATGCATGCTCTAAGCTTTACTCTTTTTGCATTAAAGAAAGCTAAGATTTTAAAATTAAAATTAATTACACAGATTTTAGAAAGTATTTTGAACACATTCATTCTTCATCTGGAAATGTTAACGTCTCCACATTCTCTACTAAAGACTGAGGAACAGGCATTAATAAGAGTTGCGTCATTGGTTTTGCCCAAATGCTAACAGTATTTACTCACTGTAAATTTTCCTGCCGCATGAGAGGTTTTATTCACCCAGCAATAAATTTTATCTAATATCAGGCCAAACATGTGTCTTCAATTCTCAATACTAACAGCCTTTCCTCATGTATGAGAAGTTGAAAAGATCTAGTTTGCTTTAGTTGGAAGCTGAAGAATAGCATAATTTGATATGACATGAAAATGTTGCGGGATATTTCAATTTTGTAATTTGAAAGTTTCAGCCTGTGTTAGGCAAGACAGTGCTTTTTGCATCTTTTCCAGTCATGCATTTCATCCATGAAGTGGCAAGGATAGTACTGCTCTTTGCTTTGGAAATTCTGATCAAGCCTAGACCAAGGCTGCTGCTGCTTGTAAAATGAATTGCCAACATTGCTACTACAGGGAAAAACCCTCTACGGGTGATAAACATTGCACAAGTGTTTGATATTTTTTGCCAAAAATTACTGAAAACATACAAAATGCAGAAAGATCATCTTAACACTAAATCCATGTTAAATTTTCAAGATTGAGTATAAGGTGGCAAATAAAGTGAAGATTGCACTTCAGCACCTTCGACAGGATCACTCAAAGCAAAGGCAAATGCCACCAAATCTTTTAAAAATATATTTCTTTTCACATGGAGATGTTTACCTTTTTCTGTACTTGAAAATGAATTATATTGCTAATTGTCTTTTTTTAACAAACTTTTTTTTTTTTTAAGCTTCAGAATTTTCACTGAATGGCTCTGCAATTAAAACCGTGTCTCTTATCAAGACTTTCCGTGGAATTTCAGCAAGAGACTATGATTACATCCCCCCTTATGCTATAGAAGGGGAGACAACGACCATCCATATCAGAGAACACAAATGCTCTTCAAAAAAGTCAAATGACTCCACTTTAACAGAAGTGAACAACACCACACTGAAGTACCTGACCAGCTCTCTGAGCACCAAGCTAATACCCGCCGTCTACCTCAGCGCTGTTTTATTGGGTGTGCCGTCTAATGCCATCATTTTGTGGATGCTGCTCTTCAGGATCCGGTCTGTGTGCACTGCCATCCTCTACACAAACTTGGCAGTTTCAGATCTGCTCTTTTGCATCATGCTGCCCTTCAAAATCGCATACCACATCAATGGGAACAACTGGATTTTTGGGGAAATGATGTGCCGAACTACCACTGCGGTGTTTTACGGCAACATGTACTGCTCCATTCTGCTGCTCACGTGCATCAGCGTCAGCCGCTACGTGGCCATCGTTCATCCCTTCACCTACAAGAGCCTGCCAAAGCGTGCCTATGCCATCGCAGTCTGCGCTGCCGTGTGGACCATCGTCTTCTTGTACATGCTCCCCCTTTGCATAATGCAGCAAAGCTACTACGTAAAACAACTGGACATTTACACTTGCCACGACGTGCACAACGCCTGTGAAACGGTATCTTCCTTCCAGTTCTACTATTATGTTTCTTTAGCTATCTTTGGGTTTTTAATACCTCTTGCAACTATTGTTTTCTGCTATGTCTCAATCATACGAACACTCAAGACTCATGAATGGTTCTGGTACGTCAAAGTCAGTCTTTTGATCCTTACCATCTTTGCTATTTGCTTTGTGCCAAGCAATATTATCCTTATTATCCATCACATCAAGTATTACTATTACAAAACGGATGGCTTGTATTCTTATTATCTAATTGCTTTATGCCTCAGCAGTCTAAACAGTTGTCTTGATCCTTTTCTTTATTTTCTGATGTCGAAAATTAGAAGTCAATCCAATATTTACCTAACAATGGTTAAAATATCCAGGGAAAAATGAATTTAGTCCCATACTTGTATTATTGGATTTATGATTTTGTATAGTATTAACCCAGGCAGCAATAACCCTCAGGTGCAACAATTAAACTTAAAAAATTAGAAAGTGTTAAAAAACACAGTCTCAGTAAAATTTACTTTCTTGCACACACCACACAAGGAATGTTTTCAGAAATACTCTTCTCTAGCTCTATAACTTTATCATGCATATTACAACATCTGGTGTACCTAGATTTAGGGAAGTGGTTCTGCACCTCCATTTCCTTCTGAGAAGATCACTTTCATGGCCATGGAGAAAAAAAATGGCTTATCAGTCACCACAGCCTCTGAACACCAGAATAGGAATCAATATCAGAACAGCACGTTTAGGCCCATGCATGATTTCCGCATACTTCAAATTAGCTCTCAGCCCACCATCACTGCAGGAACAGTGATGTGAAAACAAGTTTTTGACTGAGTGGAAATGGGGAATGAGTAAAAGCACTTTCTATAAGCCCGTGAGCTGTCGAGCTTTGCAGAAGCTCCCTGTCACATAGCCAAGAGCAAATACTGCCCTGGATGTTGGGAATGAAGAGACTGAGTCCCCATATATTCAAGGAGCAGTAAATCTACAGATGCAGACACCGAGCCTGACACTTCCGAGGCAGCTATGAGGCTGCTTAACCAGCTTTGCACTAGAGACTTGTTCTTCCACTTCATCAGTGCCTGCGCTCCTCTAGCCCATGAGGATTGCTAGGAGCTAACCCTTATCAGTGTGAATCCAGGCATGTATTATTCTTGCTTGGTAAGCAAAACAGGGAAGCTGTTTTGTAGTATTCTCTATTTCCACATCCTTACAGGAAATACCAACAGTGTTACAAATACTGAAGCTAGTTATGATTGATTGTCCACATTAATGAAGCAAAGGGTCAGCTTTATGTTTGTAGCAACCCAAAGGATACCTATATACTGAATATAAGTCCCTAGAAAATGAGCTCAGTCGTTGGCATTTGTATTTGTAACTGCAGCATGTAAGACAGTGATGAGGAAAAAAAATGTATTAGGTCAGTTTGATGATAGTATTGTAAAAAACTTTACTTAAATAAAATCATTTGCACTGGAAAATGTTTTCAATGAATTCAAGTTTGTTCTAATCATGCCATTCCCTCAATGTGCACAAGAACAGATTTTAAAGATAACTTTAAAGTAATCCAGATGTGATACAGCTATTATACATATAAAAATTGTAAACCTAACTGTAAAACCTGTGTGCCTATCACTGAAAAAGTTAAACAACACAGGGACCATTTCAGAGTTCAGCACATCTACTTAATTTTTCAGGTATCTACAAGCACTCGCTAAACACAGGGTTTCTCATCACTGGGACATGAATACGCTTAGTTTGAAATGGCCTTGAGAAACTGTGGTTTAAGATTACAGGAATACATAAATTCCAGGTTTGCATTCTCAGTTTCAAGCTAGTGACAAGTTGGTGGGATCTGAGATTACGACGTGTAACGGGTAGTGGAAGATTTGGGTGCAGACTACTTCCCCAAAGCCACCACAGCTACAGCGACGTGACAGCAGGCTGGTTAGAACAAGTGAGGAGGTTTGACCCATATGTTTTTCCAGATGCAGGGGAAACACAGGAAGTTCACAGGCAGACCTATCAGATCCTTGTAAATAAAATACTTCCTTTTACTATGCCTCACTCTTAAAACATGCTAAATGCAATTAAGGCAGATCTACATTATAAACAAAGCTCAGAAAACATAGGGAATAGACAGACTTTAGACATTGCACTATCTAGTCCATTCTGTTTGAATTTATTTTTTTTTTTTAAGGAAGTTCAATCTAAATCATATCTTTACACAAAGAATAGTGATATCTGTGTGATTGACCAACATAGAGAGCAAGTCAGACTAATTCATCTGAGAGTTTCTTTTGGGAGCACCATAGTACAGTGTCTTGCTCCCTTCCTGAGTAGGAACAATGGTCCTGTTTACAGAGAAGATGTTTTAAGTCGTCGTCAAAGGACTGCATAAACAAAATACCTCAGGAGGGAGAGGAACATCAAGTTTTTCAATGAGAAGATTTCAAAGAGATTGCACAATTTTTGTTCCAAAACATGGAGACACATGTTTGCTTCCTATCAGCCCATTTACCCAGGGACTGGAGTAGGCAGTAGGTTTGTGCCTGGGGAGAACGGTGGCTGCTGCTGGGAGTGAGCTAGAACGGGGGCTGTGGCATGTGGATGACTGACTGTAGGACAGTATCTGCCTGGGGGACATGCAAACACGCACAAAGGGTCCGAAACGTCCTGGGCCAGCACTGTGTGGCCACCAAGCTGCACAGACTACTCTGCACGCAAATAACAAGCCTGTTCCTTCCAGGACAGGTGAGGTAGTCAGCGTGCACTGAACTCTCCCCAGCACACACAGCAAGGGAGGATGCTTTTCAGGAGCCAGGGCACAGTGAAACCAGCCCTCACCAAGCGAAAAAATCGAGATGTGCAAACACCTTCTAAAAGCTCTGGCAGTGGATTGCAGAAACACCTTGTTTCACAGGTGAGGTGGCAAGATAGCTGGAAGATATTTCTACAAGCCAAAGTTCAGGGACTTTCTCCAGTTGACCATATTACTTTAGGAACACATTATGTGAAATTTAAGCATCTTTTCCAGGCATTGAGCACTTTAAGTGCTGTGCTAGTAGCTTTAGCTAATCTTGTGTTCAGTTACATCCTGCAAGCTGTTAGGCTGATCTCTGTTTATGCTTCCCTGAGCTGTGATGCTAACCAGGGCACTGTTTTTGGGGAAGCAGATAACAATATCCTGCTGAGATAGGTTTAAACTGAAGGCCCATACAGGATGGCTAGTATGTTATTGCGTGATAAAGTTGGAACAGAAATACGTGCAAAACTCCACTATTATAGAACACCAGATTCAAGTAACTAAGACTCCTTAAAGTACTTCTCAGAGGTTTGTTTGTAAACGCCATGACTCCTTCAGAACGACTATGACTCCTTTCTGGCAAAAATCTCATTTCCTGGCTGTATTGTTACTAACACAGACTAGTAACTAGATTCTTGTATAAATTCAACTATGTAAGGACTGCTGTTGCCCACGTTTTGTAATAGTAGCAGCAACCTAGTAGAATTAAAAATAAGCAAAGTTATGTCAAGTCGGCAATGACACGTGCAGAATATGGCTTATTATTAATACACTGAGCATTAATCCCTTTTGCCAGTCAGAATAAGCTGTAGTGGAAAAATTCTTAGTGCCAGTTTGTTGCCATTGTCTTATTTACAACCTCATTGGCACAGCTAATCCAAACATTGGGGGAACAACACAGGGACACACATGTAAGTGAAAAGCAGCAACAGTCAAAGCTCTAACCTTGCATTTCTGTGCTTTGGCATGGTGCAGAACATCTTGATAATGCCTTGCATTTACTGGTCTCACGTCTTGCAGCTTGGCTGTGGGCAACAGTAGGGCTTCTAGAGTTTTCTCAGGATTTCCTTGGTCAATAGCTTCATTAATGTGGCCAATTGCAATGATTCCTATGAAATGGAAAAGTTATTAAAGACGTAGTTATCAAAGAAACACACAACATACAGAGCACGAGGTACAAACAAAGCACTAACATGAAGAACAGAAAAATCAAGTAACAAGAAGCAGAGGCAGCAACAGCAGCTGATTTAAAATTATTTTTGCTCAAATAGTCATGTGAAGCTATTAAGTTGTACAGTTTTCCTTTCTGCCACAGTTATTGATTTATTGATTCACCTGAATATCTCTCTTCATAAAAATTGAATTTATCATTGCCGAAAAAAGGAAACCAGACTTCCCTGCTTTCAGGGCAGGAATGTCTACATGAAGCTTATGGAAAGTTTGGGCATCATATCTAAATATATTCACCTACATATTAGCTCGCAGTTCTGAAAGACTTGTTTTCAGATTATTTCAGACCATAGTACTTGAAAACCCTGATTTGGAAAAATACGTTCACACTGACCTCTCAGCAACAGCATTACATAGCAGCTTAACCTCATTTCTTTAAATTTCTCCTTAAATAACCAATCTGATAATGTTGACCTTATGAAAAATCACTTGATTGTTCGGACCAGTGGCACTCGGCACTTCAGTTAGCAAGTCACATGGCCCAGTATATCTAATAAAACCTCTAACTCATTTTCTCCAGACTGGTCTCAACATTTTAAAAATCAGTTTCCTCCTACCACCAAACAGTGGTGAAACACACTGCTTGGGGTACTCTCTCCTTAAGGCCACCCTAGAAGGATGCCAGCCAAGGGCTTCTTCCCCATCACCTGTGACGGATGGCATCCCTGACGGCAGTGAATCCTCTCTCAGCAAGTCTCTCCCAGACCTACAACAGCCCAGCTGGAGGGGGTCACAGATAAATGACCTCATAAGGCTTTGGGAATGAGCCTTTTTTCCAGGGTGCTATCAAAGAGGGACCATGCAGAAATATGGGCTTATGGAAACAGGGACCACCCTTCATTCTTTCCTCTCTGCCCAAATAACCATTCCTGGGCAGACGTCAGTGTCAGTGAAACCAAATGCAGCTATTTCAGCACTAACAACAGACTGTCCTAATGTAAGACCACCTTTCTGAAGGCCTGTGTCAACTCCTAGTGACTGCAGAGATTCAGACAAAAAAGTGATAATATCAGTCACACAAGCTGCTCAGCATCCCACCCTGCCTGAGGGCGCATTTTGTGAGCAAGCCACAAGGGTCCATGGCAGCTGCTTAACGAGATTTAGGAAGCAACAATCCAGGCAGTTTTAGCATTTCTGTAATATAAACCTTCATTACCAGTACGAAACGTAGCACACACGACACTGATGGCAGCGTGGGAAGGGCACACGCACCACGCATCAGTGTCACCCTAGGAACAGCTTGCACCTTATGAAGGTTCTCAAACTACACTTTAACCTGCTTCCCAAAAAGCACGCAGTCTGAAAGCTGCCCTCTCTTTTCCTTGCTCCAGCAAATCAGACAAAACTTGACAGCCCCAAATTTAAGTAAAAAAAAAAAAAAGTAAAAATAATAAAAATCATACTTCTATATCCAGTGGAGAAGCTCCATCCTTTAGCATTTTCGAAGCCCAAATGACCAGCTATCACATTTAATATAACAGCACCCTTTTAGGGCAACCCATTTTTATTAGAGAAGTTGGGCATAATGAGCCACTCTCAGGTAGGAAATCAAGTTACCTAAAGGGCTGCATAACTTCTTACCAACTCCTAGTGAATAACAAGGGCTTGAAACTCATTTATCATCAAAATAACCTCTTTTCCACAGGACCAGGAATATTTCAAGGACATTTGAAGACCATCAGGTGTTTGAAATTATGAAATGCTCTTCTGTCTTGAGGAGTGTCTGTACACGGCCATTCAGCACAGAAATTTATGTACTAAGGACTGGACTGTCATGTCTGTGGGTGATGTAGAGGAAGAATTACTTACTTTCATTTTCTTCTTGAATTTGCATATTAACCATGTCAATGCAGTTCTGGATATCATTCCAGCTTAAATAATCTTGGCCTTGAGATGAAGCCTCTGACTTAATAGACAATAGTGTATCAGCATAACTATAAGAAGATATAAAATACATAAGTGTATTTCATATATGAGAAACTGCCATAAAGTATTAGTCAGATCTTTTAGTGCCTTTTTTTTTTTTCAGTTAGTGAACTTCAGACAAACCTATCTGTTGCCAAAATTATACAGACATGCAAGCTACCTTCTTGCTGGTTCTATGCATGCATTTCAGATCTTAAAAAAATGACCCTGTACACTATTCAGAGCACTTTCCTTGGCAACATGGACTGATGGCAATACATACACTGGACATATATTTTGCTGTATAACACTATAGATAAATTTGGGAGAATCTATGGTCAGCTTCTTGCTACACTAAGTCAAGAGACCAGAATTTCTACCCTAGCATTGGGTAGCAGCACCTTCTGGTACTTCCATGCAGAGGATGATTGGCCATGGGCAGATGATGCTCCTCTCCCCACAATGCAGGGTGCTCTAAGCACAGGTTCTGTACCCTGTGTCTACTCTTCTTAGAAGGATGATAGATCAAGTTGGAAACCTTCACAGTAGTGTAAACTCACTTATACATAAATTAATCTTCATATTCCTGAATCAATATACAACTACCACAATATGTCCGATCAAATACCTGTCTTTCATTTCTCAAGATTCTGCTGGAAATAGATGATTGCCAGGAAAAAAATATTGGAGAGAATCATCATTTCCTGCTCTGATTTGCCCTTTCAGCATTCTGTAGCCTGCATTTAAGGGCTTCCCGAGCTGGAGGCTGCATATCACTTTAATAGTCGCAAATAATATTGTGCTACTTAAATTTATCTACTCTAATTTGAAATCTTATATTCTTGACGAATGAATCTCAGTATTTGTTTTGTGAGATAGCAGTTCCTTATCTAAATTTTCAACTTGATATTTTATAGTGTCCAATCTATTCTTGCTCTAATTCTCATAAGAAAGTAAAAACTAAAGTTATAAGAAAAGCTAGCAACTTCCTTCCCCACAATACTCACGCTTTTGCAGACCTATGCCATATTTCCCCTAAATTCTGAAACACATTCTTAACAAGTTCATTTCTTCTGGTAGAAAAACACTGACCACCATCTCTTTCAGTGAACTTTTTCTAGCTCTACTGTGTATTCATTCTGGTACTGTGCAATCAAATCTTCTTGCAATATTTGACATATGGGTGGCAGCACAAATTTACATAGTGGCATAAGAGAATTTTGTTTTATTCTCTACTCCAACAAATTCCTACTGTTTCATTTGTATTGACTGGCAGCTTAATCTACAGCTCGGGTTGTCATAACAGCAGCCAAAAATACTGCATTTGGACACCTTGGGGCCCATTTCTGTATATTCATAACATTGCTTCTCTTGGCCACAACACCGCCTCACATTAGTAGAGGCCAAGTGGCAGATTAATTTTACACTAACTTGTGGCATTCTGCTTCCTCTAAGCAAAACACTGGCCTCTTATTCTATCCTGACTGCCCTCCTTCCAGCTTTGAGACACCTAGCAAGGGCCCCTCTCAGATTCGTGTCCCCAGCAGAGTGGTGAAGATCATCAGCCACTGCTGCCCCTTTTGCCTAGTAATATCTTCCAGCAGCACGTGGAGATTTCCACCACACGCGACCAAGAGGCAAGAACTGGCCCATGCCCCAATGCTCTCCCCTGCATGCTGGGGGGGTCAGGTCTCTCACAAATCATAGTGTTGCCTGATATTTTTTGCAGGTACACCAAAGAGCGCAGAGGTCACAGCCATGTGCTGCTACAAGTCAGGCATGTGGCAGTGCAAGCAGCTAGCAGCTGATTGAAGTTTATAATTTAGTGTCGAACATGCATGTATGCCACAGCATTGTACTCGGATTTTTAGCAAGCAGGACTGTCCTACATTCTTCAGACCTTTGCAATTCTCAAGCTAAAAAGGGGTCAGCTGTGGTTTTAGGGACCTCCCGGACCTTAAGGCATTAAACACTACCTCATTCCAAAGTTGTTCTTTTAGTATTGCAGAGAGGTTACTGATTAACAGTTTCCAGCTTCAGTTGGTTTATGTTTTAGTGCCTGAAGAAATTCTAGTCAAATCTTAATGTTTGCTTTCTGAGGATATTTTCCCTGCACCTCACACATCCTCTGCCCTCAAACATCTGAGGTTGCGTGATGGCTTATACTTAGATACACAACTAGTTCAGCAATTGTCACATTATCCCTCATTAACTTGTAACACAGGTGTTTATCTTGCAGCTCTTTCAACTTCATAGCCACAACACAGGACAGCCCACCTAGAAAAATGCCTACTTATCCTATTGCGGAAGTTGCCAAGTCTCATCCAGACAAGACAAAATGAACCTTTACCGTTGAAAGTTTTCTTCTTCCAGATTATTGAAGCCAATGCATGGGTTACTGAGATGACTCTTTATCGTTAGGATGTCCTTATTTTCCAAGGCCTGGTTTAGCAACACAACAGCTGACAACATTTCTACTGCAATAGACAGTTCATCATGTGCCAGGTAGTTCTGTAGGATGATAACGTACTGCAGTCAGGAAACTAAATAAGCAGTGTAACGAATTCGAGTTACACAGTCTAGATACCATCAAGGAGATGGACTTGATTTAAAAAGCCTGGCAAATTTCCAAGTCACAGGCATGTCAGATTAACACAACACTGGTGGTAGAGATTACTGGGTTTGCTACATATCCCTTCAGCTTTAGGTTCCTTCTTCCCCACAATCCCATCTATTCTGGTTTTATTCTCATAGCGGGGAATTAGTTTTCTACACAACATATAAAACAGAGTTAGTCCTCATTAAGAGCATGCAACAATTAAAAAATGTCAGTTAATTTGTTGTGACACAAGAGCTCAGCCAGAGCAAAGTGTGTCAAGAAACAAGTTCTGTGATTGAATATTGCCTATTCAACCATAACCGTTCATGCAATATGTAACACTACAGCAAGGGAATTAAGTCTGTTTTTACACAACAACATGCCATGTTTGTGCTCTTTCATGGTTTGACTACGTAACATCAGCGAGCAGGTTGTAATCTTTTCACTCTTACCACAGCATTCTGTTGTTGGAGGTTGAACAGCTCAGTCTGATAGACAGCAGCAGCAAATGAGTGAACAACAGGCAGCTGCGCCTCCGGTTTCATCAGTGCAACCAGTGTTTTACTAGGATCACAGTTACGAATTGCAGTATTGATATTGTCAACAGCTATAAGTTCTAGAGAACAGCAGGGAAAGAAAATCCTATTAATTTTCATATGCTGTTTGCCCCTTATGCCATATAGATGACAACTAGGTTATTCCAAAGAGTATAATTTGCTTTCATTAGAGAAAAAAACAACCAACCACATTTGTGTGAGATTCTTCAAGACACAACTGCTGAATGTTGCAAAACCAGTGTCTGTTCAAAGGTACGCAGCAAATAATTTTCTGGACATTTGGAAATTAGAGAATTCTTATTGTACCTTTAACCCAAAATAAGGAGCTGACCTCATCCTAGCACTGAGGAAGACCTAACATCCCTCCTGGGTTTGCTTGCAGCAGATACTGCTGGGTATGTCAGATCCAATGCCTCAGTCTTGCTTCACCTCAGATGCTCCTTTTCTTCTGTGCCACATTTCCTTTCTCGCCTCCTCCTTCTGCCAGGACCTAACTCAGCTAGCTAGAACAAGCCTGTCCTGACACACCAAAGACATTTTTACTGTCCATTTCAGGTATAAATTAGCCAGGTAGAAAATAGGAAAATATGTTGGGGGGTTGGGATTTTCAGTAGCTGGTGGAAAACCACATGCTGCAGCTTCTACGACTTCCACACTGTTAGACAAAGAAAGAGGTGGCATGCAGAGGAAGATCAGCCCTCACAAGCACAGTCATTTAGAAATGGCAGCTTCTCCACAGCTCAAATTTCAAAGTAAACACACCACCATAGAGGAGTATGCATGAAACCCTTTTTTGGTACCTGAACAACTCGCCTGTTTTGCTTTTTGCTGAAGTGACTTCAGCAGAGGTTTGAACCCCAGCAGAAAAGTGCTGAAAAACACTTCCCACTTGGGCAGCTGCAGAAACCTGACAACACCCTTTAGCTTAATCACAGCCACCGTAATTGCACACCTGGAAGAACCAACTCTGAAGAAACCCAGGCCAGGACGCACCCAGGAACACGTTGCACAAGGGACCGCTCTGGTCTTGCGCAAAGGGGAACAACCTTGAAAGTCAGAGCACATGTGGAAGGGTAAAGAATGACAATTATGTAAATGTCATTTCCATCAGCAAAATAGCCCCTATTTCCTCCACCTTATCTTATGGCTTTTTGGTATACTATTATCTAGGGAATGTTTTTAGTCACTGCTGACTGCTCAAGTCTGTACAAGACTGCATGTACAGCAGACACCATCCACAGTTCCTGTATGCAGAAACACTCAGAGATTGTACAATAAAAAGACTTAGAAAACCTTTCTAAGTGACCAGTCCCACCTAAATGAGCCCCTTGCCTCTCATTTCAATTGCTCTGAAGCGCAGTCATATGGGGCCATGTTTAGCTATTGAAGGGTTTAGCTATTCCTGAGGTTAGAAAAAGGAAAGGCTCTCAAAGCTGTTGTGTGCATGCTTTTTTAAAGAAAAGAGCAGAGGAAAGGAGCCATAGCCCACAAATGGACCAGACTAGCTCTGAAGTCAATAACCAAGCTACTGGTTTCAAATTCAGGAACTGAGCATGCAACTGGCAAAACACATTTTACATTGTTCACATCCCAATAACCAAACCTACTATGTTTTCCTTTTCAAACCAAACACAAGAAATAAGTTGCTCTCCAGATCACTGTTACTGCTTTTCACACATCATGTCTTCCTTCCTCATTTCCTTTACCAAGGAGCAACTCTTTTAGAGAAAGTACTGCTTGCCATACCTAACAAATCTAAAATAGTCTAACCTTGAGGTAGCAAGTTAGACTGATTTTCCAACTTAACTTCACCTCACAGTACAGCCTTTAAGTCACGTTACAAAAGCAGTCAGCCTGGATTCAAAGCACTAGAAATAATACCGGAGACAAAACAGCCACTAAGCCATGCCCAGATGTAGCATGAAATGACAGCAGTTTAACCAAAGCTGAACTTCCTAGCAAAGAAGTTTCCAGACAAAAGCAGCAATACATGCACTGCAAATTTAGATCCCCCTTAACTATATTTTTTATAAACTGTAACGTGTCTTGTGACATTCTTAGCAGCCTAAAAACAGGTCGGATTTAGATACGTGTTACAAAGTGAGAGTAATTTTCCTCTGTGGTAGAATGATCACATGGAAGAATATTTTGCAATCCTATAAGGGTGGTCATGGTTCCCAAGTGAGGATTAATACTGCTCTGATTAATATTTGTTCAAGCCATCAAGGCATGCATTGTCTTCCATTTTAGCCAGTGTGTTTACTAGTGACTCAGGTTATTAAAATAAAAAAAATATACCTCAGATAAGAGTATATCCAATGCAGCACAGAGTGGTGACTTGGCAATTGTGACACTGAGAAGAACAGTTACAAAAATAAAATGCAATGCATATGGTTTCAGTTTGAGAAACCTTGTTTACGTTCAAGAAATGGTGGATTCAATTAATCAGCTTAACATAATTAAACAATGATGGTAAAAAACGAGTATAAAACAGTTACTCACTAAGCTTGTGAGCCTCAGCTTCAGCATTGGCAACACTAACTTCTTTCTGTATTTCACTTTTGTCGAGCATATTTGGAACCCCTGCTATCTAACAGATCAGAAAAAAAGATTTAATTATGCTTTTAAGTTTGATGGGAAGTAAGGGATAAGACCTTTTGATGGGACACTAGGATTTCATTGTACTATAACCTGTGCATCAAACACAGTGTCACAGTAAACATAGCATTAATCTTTCCCTGTGACTTCCATCTTACTCAAAATGATGGATTTTCTCCTTAAAACCTGATTGACTCTTTAATTTGCTGTTAATGATTCGCTATTACCTTTGGTTGGACTCAAATTACAATTAATTTGCAAGGCAAACATAGTATTAGGGGCTGCATGCTAGAACTCAAACTTTCTTCTTGCGTCTTAGTAACTACTTATAAGAGCATCATGCACTCTAGTGCAAATGCAACTACTCTGGTGTCAATTAGCACATCGATTATTCTAAAACTTTTATAAAACTGTTCCATAATTGTTGCTGAAGGCAGAATAAAGGCAATTTCTCTCTGGATTAAATTCAGCTAAAAAAAACGCAAATTGATGCATAGTGCCTGTTTCATTCAATTACCTGCATTTTCTGTTCTTTAGAATCACACAATTGCAATAGGTACCATGAGGAATTTTGCGGCAGAACTTCAAGTAGGCTCAGAGCAGGACGGTTCAGACCTGCCATCAGTGCCACTTCATCTTGCCGGTCAATAGCCTCATTCACTTGGACTAAAGCTATGTGAACTGAAATGAAAACAATGCTTATAAAACAGCAAATACGCTTTTGGAAAAGAAAAAAAAAAAAAAAAAAAAAAAAAATCCGTATAGAAACAAGAGGTACTGACTAAACATAGCAGATAGGAGAGTAAAAGGAATTACAACAGGTTTTTATCCACTAGAAAAACACCAGTTCCCTGATAAACAGAACAACCACCACTAGAATCCAACAGCACTTAGAACAGTGCACTCAATCAGGGTTTAATATTTTTCCTAGAACTTTTTTTTTTTTTTTTTTTTTTTTTTTTTTTTTTTTTTTTTTTTTTTTTGAAAAAAAAAAAAAAAAAAAAAAAAAAAAAGTCCATCACTGTAAACATCTCAGTATTTGTAAAAGCCAGCTAGGGCAGCAATCATTGTCCAGCAGAGGATTGTCTACTTCAAGACCAAATCCTACAAAGGGAGACTCTGGCTCTGTGCAAGCCTATGTGGGAGCAGTTCAGCCACAGCTAACCGAAAGCTTACGAATTAATCTTGGCTCTATATAGAAGAGGGGGTCAAAATTTACAGTATTCTGCACACAAAAGGAACTCAAACGTAAGAAAACAGCAGGCAATAAATGATTTGATTCTGAACCAAGGAATCCTTACAGCAAAACCCACAAACACAGACATTAGCCCCGCAGAAGATTAGTAGAGAAGGAGCAGCAAGAAAAAACTGTTGTAGACAAACATTAACTACTTTTGCATATTTTAAAAGTTTTCACAGAAATATTTGTTTTGTTCATGTGGAGTCAAGTCGTGTTCGGCTGGAATCTGGGAGATCACGTTATGTACACACTTCCATAAGGATCCAGAATGTCTTACTGTTTATCTTATTGATATTGCCTTGAATCTCAGCTTGTGTCAGCAGCTCCTCGTAGACATCTCTCTCTTCTTCAGAGATTGTGCCATTCTAAGAAAACAAAATTGTTGCTAGTACACACAAAAACTTTGCAGAGAGAAAAGCCATTAGTGGGAGTCATTAAAACTGTATCAGCTGAAATATTTGCTGGAGGTATTTGTAAAGGAATTTGTTGACCACATGAACTAAAGATATTAGTACTTCATGGTAACTGGCTGAGCAATATTTTCTGCTTCCCGTAAAACAGCCATGTAAATACAGTGTAGCATTTTTCAACTACAAAAAGCATTAACTGTCATGTAAAAAACAAAGTAAATAATTTTACATTAAAGTTCTGTGGCAGAGGTTATACTTAATAGTCAAAGGTATAATTCTTTTTGCAAGTTTTTAAACAGAAAATTTGTATTTTCTAAAGCAGTAGATAGAGAAAATCTTTTTTCTTTCTGTCTTCTGATATTTTATCCAGTTAAGCTACATCATACTTCTAATAATAATTTTCTTATGAAATTGGCTGTCAGCCTGTTGTATTACCATTATTTATTTATCTTAAAAGTGTTTTTTCCCCTAATTGCACAGATTTTTAAAATGGATTTAAGTTAATTTTTAAAACAGTAATTCTGCAACATGGAAAGCAACATGAAGGAATATGTACACTAGGAATGCTAATAAAATACCACTACCTTAAGTCTTGCATTTGATTCTTTTCTCCGTTTAGCGTCAAAGAGTTCATTCTGATAGTCCTGTGCAAGTTCCTCATCCACGTTTAGCAACATTGCATTTGGGTTCCTCAGAGTTGCAATGGTTTGCTCAGCTATTCCCTTCTCAACAGCTTCATTAATTGCTATTACTGCTGCATGCACTAGAATGAAAAGCACACTCCTAAATGTCAGGAAGCAAAACATATTCAAAACCATTGCTCTTTCCACTGATTTATTTGAAATGAGTGTTTAATATATGTAGAACAATTTACATATTCCCTTTCAAATATCCCACTCCCAGTGTTTCCCCTACACTGCAGCAACAGAAGCACTCAATGCTTGTTTGAAGGTGGCACATTGCTATCTGCTCCATGTTCACCCTTCGCCCAACTAGGGGTTACTATTTTACTGACAGAAAATAAACATGAGTTGCATTTTATCGTTCAAATCCTATGTCATTTAAAAGGTGATTATGTGCATCTGAAAGATGCAACACAAGAGTAAGGAAATTCAAATGCCATGAAACTTGTCCTCCAGAAAATATAGTTAAGTCTCCCCAGGTAGGGTGCTGCTCTGTAGACCACCTCTAAGGCTGCCTGGGTGGAACCAGCTCCTTTCCTAACTAAGGACCTCCATGAGCAGTTGGGGAACCAGAGAGGCAATGAGGTTAACACTCCTTACTTCTGTCACCTGCAAAGACACAGGACAGCAACCTTTAAACTGGGGGGAAGAACACCAAAAGGGCCTTGCAGGATTCCCAATATGTTATTGCACAGGAGAAAGGGAAAAAGTGCCATAAGACTCACTACAGTCATTGACCAGCTGAAGTGTTAAACTTTTCCTTTGAGAAAACAAGAAAACTTCAACTAATAAGCAAATGCTAGACTTTAAGAGTCATAGAATCATAGAATGGTCTGGGTTGGAAGGGATCTTAAAGATCATGTAGTTCCAACCCACCTGCCATGGGCAGGGACACCTCCCACTAGAGCACTAGAGTCAGAAAAGCTCGTTTTTCCACACAGCAACTTTACAGGAATCAAACCCACTTCCAGCTGAATTACGTGTCGAGTAATGACTAACACCCTTCCCAGGTATTCCCTGCACACATTTGGCCCTAAGATCACTCTAGATGAAGGACTTCCACTAGAGCTACAGTTTATCTGGACCTTCATGTCACAAAGAGACTCCAATGACTGGTGGCATAGTCATCTCAAAGATTTTACAGGCTTTACTGTATACAATGTGATTCCTCATAAATGTTTATCTAGATCTTATGCCAAAAGAGGAGCACAGCAGCTCCCCACCTATCATCACAGCAGCTTGTCCAGGGTTCATTTTCATGCTGCAAATGAGATGTGCAAGGCGAAACACAAATGCCATTTTTCCTTATTCTATCAGTATTTACTTGCTATATGGGCCTGCATGGTTTAGCTGAAGTGGAGAATAGCATTCATTAAAAAGCACTTTTCTGAATTAAGTTTAACTGAGGGTCTATGTATCTCACTTTAGAGCCTTCAGTTTCTTCCAGTGTATGAAAGAAATTAAAGATGCTTATCAACAATTAGGAAATCTGAGTTTTTAGAAAAACAAAGAGGTATACTAACGTAGAACTGAAGAGCAGACCATTGGAAACTCAACATGGGCATGAAGTGTAGCTATATATTCTCAGAGAGGGAAATTACTGGAACAACTGGTCTAACTGTTGGTGAATAACCCATTGCCTAGCATTAAATTCATGCTAGAAAGTTGTTCTAAAATGGTTTTGCTCTAGCTCAGTTCAGCACAGCATCAGATGGGAAACACTAGTAGCAGGTATGGTGGAGGAGAAGCAAGCAGAGAGAAACACTGGTTATTTCGACACTGAATTTTACAAACAGAGGAAGTTCAGATTGGACATTAAGAAAAGATTCTTCACGGGGAGGGTGATCCGTCACTGGAGCAGGGTCCCCAGGGAAGTGGCAGAACCAAGCCTGTCAGTTCAAGGAGTCTCTGGACAACACCCTTAGCCCTATGGTTTAGTTTTAGGTCATCCTGTGAGGAGCAGGCAAGTCGGACACAATGACCCTTATGAGTCCCTTCCAACTTGAGATATTCTGTGATTATATGAAGACCCAGATCAATACGAGGAGCTAAAAGAAGACTACCATTCTTAGACACACAAATCACACCCACATCCTCATATAACAAAACACATAGGAAGGATGTAATCTCTTCCACAGCTGTGTAAGAGGCCTCACTGATGTAAGCAGAGCTAACAAAAAAATAGTAGTTTCAAGGTTAGAAGAGATGTGAACAGGTATTGGATGTTGTGGTGGATGTTGTGAACCCATCTACAGCGAGAAGCCTGACTGGACTTGAAAGAATAGCCTGGAGGCATGGAGTAACAGAGAGGGTTACTTGCCGAATAAGCTTGCTCTGAAAGCGCTCAAGCTTACTCTCTGCAGGCTGATTCCTACTGTTGCTGACAGCACAGCAGGAGTCATCAGCAGTTGTTTCACTTCCTATCTCCATTTTCTTACTCCATTTCGCAGGCAGAGTGGTAGACCCTTTCCTCCAGCAGGATCTCCATGTCCAGTCTCACTAGTGTGAGGGTTCCCGTAGCAGATGTTTCCTGTTCTGGGGCAGGGCATGTTATCTACAGCACACTCCTTGCCCAAAGGGACACAGCTAGCATCAGGAAACCCTGCTTTCCTATGGAAGACTGAAAACACTGCAGAAATTAAAGGAAAGCCTACACACACTATAAACAGCTTTCAGAGAAGGAAATTGCAGCCCTTTCATCTTCCAGGGAGCTTCCTTCCTTACGTGAAAAGTGCTTGAGAGTCACTAAATTTCTGAAAACTTGCTAAAAAAGGAGACAAACTACCCCAGCTTCCAAAAGCAGTATTTTAAGAACTAGCTTTGCAGAAGTATGCACGTATTAAGCTACAGCAGGCTCAAAAATATACAATACAGACAATGCAAAACAACCTTTAAGTTAAGGTCTGGAAAATCACAGCACACTAAGTAACATCATGAATCAGCTTGTTTCAGTTATGCTACTTTGCAAGGTTTAACAAACTTGCAATGGAATTTAATTATAAGGCAGCCTTTATTCCTCCCACCTCCCGGTGTACAGTCTGCAGTTCTGTTACTGGTTTGTATCAATGACCTACTGGGCCGTTGAGCGTTCTGAAGCCAGTCCCTCTGAAAAAAGGCTAGGATTTTGAACAAAATAGCTAGAGCTCAAGCATGGATTTAAGTGGACACACTTCATTTCATGTCATTTAAATTCAAGCAATCATGTTTTTTAAATACTTTTTAAAATTCGTCACTTCATTACACAAAAAAAACCAAAACCTGAAATGGAGAAAAAAAACCCACCCAGATTTACAGATGGAGAGGCTCTGGCAGCAAAAAAAAAAACCAATTTAATTTTGTTTTTGTGTTGGTGTTGGTCAAGACAGACTCAAAAGGACCATAACTGCGCATCAGTCCCCCCAGAAAGGAAAGCTTATTTCAGATGCACCAGCAGCATGTGCCCTTCAAGAAGGGTTCTACCATGCTGTGGCTCACACATCAGTGGTTAGAGAGACTGAAAGCTGCCCACAGAGGTAAGTGGTGTCACCAACATACATGAGAGAGCTGCCTATCTAGAACAGTGCCTTTTCCTCACAGCAACCTGATCGGATGTATGAGGAAAACTGCAAGAGCCCAATAGAGGAAAGAGGCTCGGAGAAGAAACCTCGTTCCCATGGCCATCTCCATTGTACCCCCTATGGTGCAGAAGCAATTTGTCATTCTAGAGGAGCACTAGGTACCAAAACATTAAATCCATGCAAAAGATTGTAAGAAATCTTTGTTTCTGCTAGCACTTCCTATGGTTCAATGGAGATGCTCACAAATGCAGACTGAAAAATTGCAAGAGGTCTTGTACCAATGATTAAGTGTGATAGCCACTAGAAACTTGCTTGCTTTTCCTCTTATTTATCAAGAAGTGGCAAACTAGGTGAATTAAAATACAGAAAATATTTTGTTAGCATTCTGTCATATTTTCAAGTAGAAAAGAGAACAAGAGCTACACTTACATGCAGCTTCATCCACTGATAATTCACTGGCCAGAATCCCACCAATTTTACTAAAAGATGGCATCTGAATACCGTACTTCTCTAGCTCCTTTCGCATGTTGCTGATTTCTTCCTCTGTTCACACACACAAAAAGAAATATTATCAGAATAAAATCATAAGAATTTAATTACAAATCACCATTCCTACAAATATGGGTGCGATGTTTTTGAAAGTGCTTGTGGCCGGGGATTCTTAGCAGTTTTTCCTCCCCATTTTGAAGGAATCTAAGATACGACAAGTATTCCATGCAAATTCACTCCCTTCTGTCCTTCAGGAACTGATATTCATTAAAAATAGCAGCCTCCCACCTATTTAATTAGGATGTGTCCAGAACACCCTTGCAGGAGGAGAAAGACCATAATAGAAAATATGTACAATGTTAGCAGATTTACTGGGTGAAGAAACCATCTAACATGATTAGATAAGCAGTTTATTACCTGTAAAGTCTACTTTTCCCAGTAGGTCCTGGATTTGTGGTGCTAATCCTAGTTTGAAGAGATATAAACTGCAAAGAAGAAAATAAGAATTTAAAGTCCTGCATGTGATTGAGGTGTTTGCTTTCTATACAAGAGAAAATTGCTTTTATGAAGCTTGTCCTTTAACTCTTGACTTTCATGGGCCAATATGGAATAAATGAACCCTACAGTTTCCTTAATACTGTATTTTTAATCTTACAGAAAGAGAAGTCTTTTTTGACATATTTCAAAGAATCATCTCTAAGAGGAGCACTGTAAGCGTATCTCAGACCACAGAAAGTATTTAAACAAATAGAAAACCTCAGTGGAAGACAATTAAAGAAATTCAAAAGTGAATATTGGTGTGGTGGAAATCAAGATGTGTATGCACTTTAGTACAGCTTATAGCTTTGGATCTATGTACTGTTTTGACTTGTATTATTACATCCCTGTAATTAATAGCTGAAGCTACAGAAATCCCTGACACTCTTCTTACTAAGTCTAGAGGAACAAGGACCTGTAACTCCATCCAAGCCCATCTCAAGTGTATTTGTCAATAGTTATTTAGCTTTTGGAAAATAAAGAAAGCTCAATTTAAAGTGCTATCCAGGAACTAATATTTTTTTATTCAAAATAGCATGAAAAATATCTATACTTATTATTCCTAGAGTTTTGGGTTGCTATCTGAAAAACACCTGAGTTCATATATATTTTCTCAATGTTTCCAAACACAATGTATTTATCTACAAAAGACTGGTGTTTCTATAATTTATCAGTGAAATTAAATAAGCTCGTGAGTTTTGAAGCAGGGATCAAAAAGGTAGATTTTAAAAACAAGACTTAAATAATGCATTCCTCCAAAAGGATTATTTTGCACCTGTTCTAAATTACTTCACCCCAACTTCATACATTACAAATGTGCATTGCGGCTTGCTTTTTGGTGTTTCAAGAGAGGCCTATTCCCCTTTTGTGTTTTGTTGTTAGGTTTTTTTTTAACTATTAGAAAATTTCAAAGCAAGTACTTGTAGCTGTCCCATTCATTTCAGAGCACACAGAGTCACCATTTCATCTTCCATGTTACCACAGCTTCTCCTCTGCCCTGTCATAACCTGGATGGACACAACAGCACATCTCATGTAGGTTGACACTGTTTTGATTGCTGCAGACCCTAAAAATCATTGCTGCTGCCATTCCCAGCTTTCAACGTCTTAAATGCAAGTTGCTATAGCAGGAAAAAAGCCACATGACCATACTAATGAAACAGGTTCCTCTCCTACCCTGATCTACCTAAGTGTCTTTCCTTGCGTGCTTTTAAAGAGATTTTAGTTTAAGTTTGATGTAAGGGACACAGTCCTGGCTGAAGTGTTGCATATCATGCAAACAGTTCAGAGATCAGCAGCATCGTGACCATCAGCCAGCTACTCTGGCTTTTTGGAGAGTCACCACAACAAAAAAGCAGAGGGGAAAAAAAGTGGTATGAGCATGAAAGACCCACATTTTTGATGTTCGGCACTTCCAGAAGGATATTGAGCCATGTGTGTTAATTCCTAGGTTCCTTTGTTTGGATAAACTTATTAACCACCAGGTGGTGCTGAAAATGTGTTTTAAGTCTTGCAGAGAACACAAAGACACTTCTACTCTGTATTTAGGTATAATTTCACTTGAAACAGCTTGCTTAATGCTTTTACAGTGTAACTTGAACCTCAGGGAACCCATATGAAGTCAAAAGCAGGGAGTCTTGGTGTTAGGAAAGCTGGATATGAGACATCGGGAGTAGGACAGAAACAAAGGGGAAAGAGCAGTTCCCAGGTGACTTTTCCTTTGCACCTTCCACACAAAGCTACAGTGCTTATCAGGCAGAGGTTCCTGCTTCTTGTTTTATGCTTAGGTATAACATGCTGTAAGAAACACATCTGAAAATAACAGGCTTTAAAAAAAAAAACACCAAACAAAACAAAAAACACAACAAAGCCAAACAAATCATGTGCTTGTTATTCTACTGATTCTTAGGAAAACAATGTTTCGAAGCTACCCAGCTTCAGTGGCATAGTTTGTCTAGGATGTAGCAGTGATCTGCTTGGAGATCATGCGAAAAATATATTTTTCAGGAAAAATAAAAATCTCGTAAGCACTACTATTTATGAACAAGAACCTCTGTCAACAACTTAATTTACATTAAGCAGTTCTTAACTTCATTTAGTCCAGGAAAGTGTCCAAATTGGTTTTCACAAGAGAAACGGTGCAAGAAATGAGACCTATGTCTTTGTATTTTTCAAGTTAGGCTTTAAGTACTGATGTTTCAACATGAGAAAAGCATTAAAATATAATAATTACATCCAACAGGAGTCTAGAAATTGTTTGTCACTCCTTTCTGGCCAGAGCAGTGCTGTATTTGACAGTACAAGTTGTTCCAAATACTGCCTTCATTTCTGACTTGAACCAGGACTTATCCATCAATTTTAAGCACTTAAATTATGTACTCTGATTGTGCATAAATGAATTCATGTAGGAAAAATCTCAGCTAAAGATGGATTCAGGATTTCCACAAATGAGAATAAGAAAATACTTTTGTTGAAAGTTATTTTGTTGGAGCTCAATCATCATGTTGCTTTGGAGTAATGACTTCGTAACAACTAAGTAAGAATAGGAAGTAGGTCAACCCCTCACCTCTCTGAGAAAATGCCCAGTTTTCCCAAGTTATAAGTCCTTGCAATTTGAGCATGTGATCCAAGATGCATTAGAATTTAGCATTTAAACCCAATGGTGATTCTTCATGCAGCGGTCATGTGCATACGCTGCAGCTGCAGAGGTGAAAGGCCTGCTTGCAATTGCTGTTTCCAGATGCTGTGGTGCTGGACCCTGGGAACAGGGATACGGACTTTGTTCCAGAGTCAGTGAACCCTGTACTGATTCCCTGGAGAGGATCCTCTGACTATCCCTGTACCCCAGAGAGCAGAGTGGGTGGGTGCACAGCGTGGAGCTCTGGGGACAGACGCCAGCAAGGTCAGTAGCTACAACAAGAGAAGAAGGGGAACAGAACTGGACTCCTGCAGCTCATTGTTCCTTTGACGTCAACCCAAATGGGAATGCTGCTGGCCAAGTAAGTACCCTGTCCTTAATTTTTTTGTTTCCCAGACTGCTTTCAGGGTAGGCTGTGTGCCATTCAATACTGATACTGGAGTTTGTTTTGAAAAAATACAGTGCAGGACTAATGACATACATTTTAGGAAAAGGGCATGGAAATAAATGAAGAGAAACAATTGTTTCTTCAATTCTTATATCCTGCATGAGATGCGGGCACAGGGCCCTGCACTTTCATGGGAAAGCATCATTAGCAGGCCTATTCACCTTCAGTATGGCATGACACATTTGATACGAAGTCCATTTCTAAAATACTAGGTTTTAAGTACAGAGTTATAGCTTTGTGTTGATATACACGAAGAAAAAGTAATTTAAATAAGAAAAACTTGGAAGTGAAAGCTGAGACAACCAGACTAATTCTGATACTGGCAAAAAACCTTGGGGCGTGTCAAAAGGGACAAAGGAAAACTTCTATCAGAGGTCAAACCATGGCAAAACTCAACCCAAGATGAAAAGATCTATTGCCATTGCAACAATTAAATCTTAAAAAGATACCTGATGGGCTCATAGTTCATGTAGCATTCAAATCTGTAGTTTATAAATTCCTCCTCCGTACATGAGGAAGCAAATATAGAAAAACCTCATTTTGTTCTTCCACCTACTGCAAAACATTTTAGCTGGTCCATAACGTGGCCAGCGAGGAACGCAGACCACCATGTCAGCCTGAGCTGGTTACCATCAGAGTCCCATGTATGCACTTCAGGATATCCCTTCAGGCTTATGCAAGACACTTGCTGACAGAACGGATTGCATTACCAAGTTTTAGGTGACAGCTACCTTCAGACAGTCCTGGTGATACTGTCCAGTTAATATTAAGCCAGGCATAATAATCTCAAGTGGCAAAACTTGTGAAAAATTACAAAAAATACTAGGGCTGTCAACTCTGAACACCTAGCATTTGAAAGAAATATGATGAACTTCAGTTGTTTAACCTATTTCTTGGCAGTGAGTGCACATAGAGTGCAAGGGTGGGTAGATCATTTCAAGGATTAGGCCTTAAAACATTTCAATTACAGCATGCATTGAATAGTTCCTGACCTATAATGCTGGAGCAGCAGATGTGCCTTTGAACACCATTAGGAACATAGAAGAGAGTTTTGGGACATAAGTTAATTACATTCTCTGCTGGCTTAGTTACAAGAAAGTAATGAAAGGAAAAGGTCTCTGTGTCCAGGAAATGAGCCAGGAGAGCCACAAGAAGAAGGAGCTGTCTGCCTTACACTAAGGACACTACATGGTAGATGTTAGTTCCTTGTAGTGCTAAACATCAAGAAAATCCTAAAGGCAGAACATAAAAAAATTTTAAGCTGTACTTTCAGTGATGTGGCCAAAACCTTCCTGACTTTACATTCAAAATCAAGTTGCTCAGAACTTTAAAATATTGGAAAATTTTAATTTTTACATGAATGGCCTCAGAATACAGTAATTATTTGCTCTTTTGGAACACAATGGCGTCAGTTAATCCTTTTCACTCTGATTACCATATTTTGCCAGTTTTACTAGTATTTTGCCAACTTTTTGTTCATTTATTTGGTTTCTGATGCAGTATATGTTTTGAAATGGTACGTGCACTTTGTGAGGGAGGTGTACTCATTGAGAGGAGGATGTCTAAATTCAGTAGTGCTTCATTTCTATTTTGAAAATAATTTGTCCAATAGTCCTGACAAAGTTGGACATTTTTTCTCCAACTTTAGATTAATGAACTTGTAAATTCTGACAGATTTTGATATACTGGTTACCCTAAAGCCATTTCAAGACTTACACTCCTAGATTTGGCAGTTACTTTGACATTTACTCCCATCACCAGTTACCTTAGAGCGTGAATGCAATATATCATCCTAGGGATGTTTTTCCTATCGTAGACATCTGTAGTCTCTGGATAAAAGATCTAAAAAATAAAGAGCACACAGTTAAAGGAGAAGACATATTACTGAGCAGAAAAGTAAATAAAATGAGCTCTCTGCAGAACCATACCTTAAACTCACAGATTTTTAACTGTTACTTCTATATAGTTATGAATCAGTCTCTTCTGATGTTATTTTAGCTTTATCAGTAGTTTTCATTAGGAAGAATTTAATAAAGAAGGAAAGCTACTTAATAAATTGGGGGGAAAAAGGAAGATAAGCAGACAGCATTTCAGCAAGATTTTTAGAAAAGTTCTTTTGGCACAAGCTCAGCCAATAGGGCTTGCCCTTCTACAGATGCCCAAAGTCTGGGATGCAGTTACAATTTGCAAAGCCTCATTTGCCAACCAAACCTATCAAGTGTGGTTTAAAAACATAAAATTCTATTTGCCAACACCCCTAACTTCATGAATACATCATTTACAGAGAAAGATATTCAGAGAGAGGAATATTAAGCAATTTAGCCAAAGAGTCACATCATAAGTTCCAATTCTGGTTCTACCACTAATTTGTTCCTGGCCTTCATCCCAGTCACTAAACACTGTTTCTCCACAAAAATAAAATAAAAGACCTAGCTAACTGTGAGAGTTGGCAGTGTGCTTCCAGCCCAGGCTGGGTATTCAGGGCTGCACCATCCCACGGTTAATAGGACAAGACTAAGTCAGGAGCACAGTGCCCTCTTCATTGTTGGCTCACAACAGCTTTGAGAAGGAGACTCGGGAAAGATTTTGGCAACTACCATCCTCCACAACAGAATCGAAACCTTTCAGAACAGAGATGGCAGGGTGGAAATCAGCCAGCTGAACAGAGGGCTCAAGTTAGACCAAAATAACAGCCTGACCTGGGAAAGGCAGAACCCTTCCCATCTCTATTGGGATTTTCTGATGGCATTCATGGGTGCCCTTTCTCCTTATGGGCACCTGCAGCAAGTTTGCCCTCAGTAACTGGCCCGTAGTCCCTGAAGCCCTCCAGGCAGCCATCTCAGCATCCCTGCTGTGCCCAACCAAAGCGCATGGAGCAGTGCTGGGGATGCCCCCACCCAGGCACCCTGGGGTGGTTTCTGGGCAGCCTGGGCAAAGGGAGCAGTAGCCACAGACTCTGTGAAGGAGCCAAAATTTCCAAACAAGCAGAGTAGGTGTTTCCACACAGCCCTTTCTTAACGGATTTTCATCCAAAAAGAGACTCACTGGTACCCAGAAACAGCAGCAGAGAGGGGAGATGGCAAGCGAAGACCCACAAGGAAGATAAATATGAGAGGTGACCCAAGAAAGCAGCTGGTGGAAAAGGAGCAGCAGCATAGCCACGTAGATGCACTGGAGCGTGCAAGGACAGTCTGGAAGCGTGGTAGAGGCAGAGAAACTAGGACGTACATTAAGAGGAAGAGGCAGCAAGAGACACGATGAGAGGTAGTAACCTAAAGGAGGCAAATATTTAAATTTTGTGTTTTAAACCATATTCCTTTCAGGCCCCCACAGAGACTGTACTAGTAATAAGATACAGGTAAAACACTGCTAGCACCCGTTTGCCTTCCCACAGGAGAAGCACCCTGAGTATTTTCCCCCAAGCACTCATCCATAGCAGCCTCAGTCCAATCACACCAGCAGCAGTAGCATGTAACTGACACTCCCTCTGCTTTCAGCATTACTTTCTCTTCAGATTTGTTTCCTGAATTACCCCGTCCCTGTAGACCTACTGTAAGCAACCATTTATGCTCAAGCAGGTGAAAGGGAATCTCAGTGACTGTCTTCAGCCAGCTCCTTTGCTAAAACTTAAAGGCTTACCTTAGGCAGACCAATGGACTCCATTGCTCTTAACCACTGCACAGTGTTGTCAGTGTGCCGGAAATGAAGGCCAGATCTCTATTGGAAACACAGAAAGAAAAATTTATAAAAATCACAAAGCAAATTCTTTAATTATTTATCCTCCTGTTGCTGCTCTACCAGAATACCTGACCTTCCCTACTGCCTACACAAACAGCAGTTAAAAGAGCAAAGTGGGAATGTGTGGGTTGTTTTTTTTTTTCATTTTTAAAGAGTCAGGGTAAAGGGGAAAAAGAAGCCTGAACTCAAGTTTTGGAGGTTTTCTAGAGAAGCATTTAAATGTAGCCATGGTTCTCTTAACCATATGGGACCTAGAACTGCTTAATTTCTCAACTCCCAAACAACAGCTAGTGATTACACCTTAGAAATGTCCATTTAAAATTTTTTCTCTGCCCTCTACATATTATACATTCCATAGTGGGACTACTGCATATACATGTATATATTTCTATAGTATTGCATATCTTGGAGCTAATGAACAGCTCGCACAGGTAGCAAGCTAAGTTTAACCACTGGTAGTTTTGGTGGGTTTTTTTTTTGTTTGTTTTCTTTTATTGTTTTTTTAATTATTTTTGCTTCTCAGTGTTAAGTTTGGTAAAATAAACACACAGAGCTAATGAAGAAAAAGTCCTTCCATACAAGATGAGAAAAATTTGTAATAGTTATAAATTTTAATTACTGAATTGCTTTTGGCTCCTATTCCTAATGAGAAATAATTGTATAAATGTTAAAACTCATGTTTTCCCTGGAGCCAGAAGTGTAATTTGTTTAGCTTTAAAAACATTAGGTGACAGTAACATAGTTTTTCTAAGGGTAAGGCATTTCTAACTCATCATGTTGGCTTTAGTGCTGTGTGTCTTCTGTCTAGTCCCAACAGTCTTATGAAAGGGATGCAGAAAATTAACTATGCTCGGAGAGTTAGAAGAGAGTTGGAAGACAGACTTTACAATTTTTTTGTCTAGTTGATGAGAGAACTGAAAAAGTTATTACCCTATAGCGTTCCTGCTTCACATCGTAGATCTTTTTGTCTGACACCACATTAGGGGCAAAGAATTTTGCTAGCTTGGCAAGGTAAACACCATTTCTTAAACCTTCCTCCAGCTCCGTAGTCGGGGGCAGTTCTTCGTCCAAGCAGACCTCCATCCATCTACAAAGACATCATTTGTCAAACATTGTTATTTGTGATTATAATAGAAGCCACACCTTTCACCCACAGTCATTCTACTTTTAATGTCACGACCACAACATAATCACAAGAGGAAAGGGTGCAGGCTAAGGAGAAAATTCTTTAAGTCATTCAAATAGCAGATCAAAATGACTAGAGAATAGTATCTGCACTGTGTGGTTGTGATCCATTAATAACCAAACAACACGCTTTGAAGTATACAACCCCTAAGGGGTCTAACTCAGATCTTATGAACAGCACTAGGGTTTTACACAGAGAGTAATTCAAGCTGAAACTAGAAAAAAACCACAGAGTGCTGTGCAATATGCATGTTTGCATTGAAAAATTCCTGTGATAACTATGCCAGGGCTGAATCTCAAGAGCCTCAAGGCCAGCAATCTGCTGGGTGAGGCTGGATCCTACAGCTGATGTGTTTGCAATCCAAACTTGCAGCAGTGTTCATCTCAGTATGAACACTGAGCTCGTCCTCCTCCCACAGTGCACAGCAGCTGTCCACGTTCACCCGTGACACCCACTTTATGCATTTAAGATCTGCCTGGCAGTGAGTTGCCTGGAACATTCCTGCTGCCCCATCAAGCGAGATGGCTTCTGGTCCAACAGTCACTAAATCCTTCAAGGTGGTAAACTAGTGATGTTAGTTTTTGAGACTTAGATGTGATAGATATGGTACTAGATAGAAAACAGTAATTATCAAATATATAACCAGTTCAGAAGGCCAGTAACTGACATAAAACCATATTATCCAGTATGTTTATGTTGAGTAGCCAAGAGAAACTGCTACCAAAGCACTCCTGAAAAAGTTTACTGTTCTAATCACCTGACCAGAAGTTCCTTACATTGGTGGTCTAAGTGTTTCAGTCCCATGATATTATCCTTATTTCTAGCAGCTAAATCACATTACAAGAGCTATAAGTCTTGTTAGTTCTTTCCTTTTTTTTTTATTTTGCTTAGACAGTCTCTTCTGTTCTTAGGACATTAATACCATTACAAATGCACAAGAACAAAGCTGAAGACACTGGTTCACTTTACTTACTGTCACCAAGGCAGCATTGCTGTATGCTGCTTGAGACAGCGTTACAAATCTAACATCACCTCTACATGGGTGACTTCAGAAACCAGAAAGTTGGGATCCAAGTTGAAATTGAGCCAGTTTTTCTCTCACCACAGAGAAGAAAAAAGTTCCCTACATCATTTTGTTTCATGTTAAACTCAAGACAAATGACCTACCCCATTACTTTTGGATTTGTTACAGGACATATGAAAGTTGTTTCACTGAATCACAGACTACCCAAATAGCTCTTCAGGAAACCATCGGCCATAAATCTGGGATAATATCACACAAGACTGCACAGAGCGAATGTCATTAGGAGAACTGTAATTTGCAGTATAAAAGCTGGTTCGGTGAGGAGAATCGTACCCCTGACAAGTTTCCCTTCTCTGTCCTGCTTTGCATGTTCATGTGTTATGGGTCCATGCCAAGGGTCACAAAAGTCATCCTTATTAATTGCATTTTATAGACTAAATAGATATACACACTAAGGCGAAACGTCACAACATCTGTCTTCTCCAAAACAGAGAAGGAAGAATAAACAAAAAATGTGTACTCCCAGCAAATGTGGATTTCACCTGAGCCAGTTAGCTCTTTATAGAATTTATTTCCTAAAATGTGTCTTCTAGAGAAAGAGTTGCATGGATAGGAGGAGGAGCTTGCTGAGCCACAGGAGGTATTCACCATGAGCTGAAGCTATTGTCCAATGGACCCTTGCCAGTGAGATGAACTGTACATCCTTAGAGCAGCATTTGGTAATTTGCACTGGATCATTTACACTTCTAATTCTCAGCTTTCTTATGAAAACATTTTTCTGATATCCCCAGTCCAGGGCACCAAAAACCGATTACACTGGAACTGTCTTTGAAGGCACACACATATCATCCAAAATTGTTTTTCTCTGCTCTGGTACAAAAATTTGGTACTTAGAGGCAACTTTTCCATGGCCCAAAATTAGCTGGTGCAGGACCTCCCCATGATAGCCAGCCATGCCTTACTATTTGCCCTTTCACTACAAACAGCTCTTCCTCAGGCTTTCCTTCACCATACAACTGAGGTTCACCAGCAGAAGGACCTCCATGTGTCAGCACTGGCTCAGGTGTTAGATTTAGCAGCCTTACAGGTCCATTAGCAAGGCACCCCTCAGTGTTAAGAAGGAAGGGCTAATAGCAACCTGAGCACGACAGCAGGACAGAACGGCAGCCTTCAGAGCAGGCCTAGGTTATAATTTATAACCCTCCAAATGCTTCTTCTGGGAACACAAAGAGCTGGTTTGGGGAAGAAAGGATGCGTTTGGGTGGGTAAAGTCTGGTTTTATAAAAGGGTCTACACAAAACTGACTTCCCCAAGCTCTAAATGAGATGCTGATCCAAGGTGAAGACTACACCTCAGCTTTTTAAACCTCCTGTTACACAACAGCAACAAAGCTGTTTTGGATTTGTTTCCAGCATGATGATGAGCCTCTAAGATTAATCTGGAACCATCCTGTTCTGGATAGGGTAGGAAGGCTACACTGTTTAGTGGGTAACTGCAATACACTGAGGAACAAACAGGAAACAGTACGAGGAAGCAAAGAAACCAGAAAAAGAAAAAAAAGCAATGAAGAACACAGTTGCCAATCCAACAAGTCCAGATAAGCGTATAAGCAAACAAGCCTCTTTTTAGAAGGAGAATACTAGCAAATCAGTGGAAAAAAGGGAAAAACTAGAGAGGGGTAAATGGAACAGACCTAGAAGATGCAAAGAGTTTCCATTTATAGCTAAAAAAAATAAATCTGTAAGTGATATACATTCTAGAAAAAGTCACAGGTCTGCAATAGGGCACCTGTAACTTTCCATTTTTGTGAATCAGTCTCTAAGACTGAGAACACAGTTACAGATGCATTGTATGTAAGACAGGTTTTACCAATATCTGGAAGTTGCATAACTTAGCTACAGCAAGATCTACTGTGATTTACTCTGTTTTGCACAAGTTTAATCAGTGGAAGGAAAAGCCTCAGGATTTGCATGAAATCCTGCAAATACACAAAAAACCTTGTAAGTTTTAGCTATGCATACAGCTGCCCAACTCTGTTACTCGCTGTCCTAGTATTTATTAAGACATGTGTAGCACTTTTCTCTCCAGTACTTGAAATTACAGCAGTTTTGTTCCCTTTACACTGATTCAGTTAAAAGGGAATTGTGGTTTTAAACAGAAAGAAGCATTACTTCAAGGTTGTGAGGTTCTGCTTTTTAAGACACAGTTCAGTAAGTTTATGAGAGTTATTATATGACATGGTGCCAACAGCAGGAGTAGACTGGGCTGGAAAAAAAAAAAAAAAAAAAAAAGAGGGAAATCCTTCTACTTCTGTTTCTTTAAGTGAAACAGAGAACATCCACCTGACAATGAGGATTTATAGGTACCTGTAGAGCAATTTATTTTTCTTCGGAGCTAAAAAAGCAGCATTGCCTTTGGCTCACCCACTGTTTTCTTGAGCACACTGTACTGCAACATCAGCATCAGATTTAAGTCTGTTGTATAAACTGTTCCACAAAAAACTGGTTAATACCATGGCTATGCAAGAGGAAGGGCCTATAACTCAATGTAAGCCAATCTGGTTTTTCTTCTGTATATAGCTTATGGAATAAGACTGTTGTAGCTGTCAAATGTGCATTTCCGCCATTTCTTTTTCTACAATGCAATCCCATAACTAATAATGTATTCTTAACAATCCTCTCTGACAGATGTATACCATGAAAAACTGCCACAGTGGTGAACGTGATGGTTGCCTTTAGCTAATTACAGCTAACCTCAAACCCCACTCCATGGTGGAGGGACAAAAGGCAATCTCAGCAAGCAGACCAAAACATGCAACGTCCCGAAGTCCTGGGCAGCACCATCAAAAATTAGCTATCATTAGAACAACCCCAGAGCTCCCCAAGCCAGTTTTGGTCTTGTTGTTTGGGTTCAAACAGGCACCCTTCAAGTGTTTTCCTGAAGGGACAGACTTGAGATCATACAGCAGTATACATAAATACAGCCTGCTTTTATTTTCATAATAATGAAATATTATGCACATAAACAAACCATTTGTCTTCGAAAAAAAACCAAGTCCAGACCTGATCAACTGAAATACATCTCCAAACTTTAATTCCAATACATGGAACTGGAAAGCCCACCAGGAGCGAGTATTGAGATACAGTTTTCTTTCGCTTTGCTCAATTCTGGTTTGACTCCTGGCAATTTGAGGCAGAGCAGTTCAGCAGTGAATTTCTGGCAAGATAACAATGATGACTTCTGTGCCAGATGGACGAACAGTAAACAGCATGCTGCTTACCAAGAGATTCCAGTTTCCACATTTGAGCATGTGAAGCAGCAGCAGTACGATGAGCTCAGGCTTGCACTTTAAAAGCATAAAAACCCCTGAATCTCATTCAAGGCAAGGGTCAAGGGAACTGGAAGCACCAGCACTGCACTATGAACTTAACCAGTTATGAAGTTGTCATTGACAGTCTGTGTGGTCAGCAAAGCACACATGGCTGGCTACGGGACTGGAAATGCTGGAGCCAGTGTTCAGCAGAGAAGAGAGAATACATTGTATAACCCACCCAAAGCCCATCACATTTGGCACACACTGGATATTGCAGCAAGGTTTACACTTGCTCTAAGCTGCCCTTTCAGATTTATGCTGCAAGATGTGGATTCAAGGGCACTGGGTTTTTACCTCCTGGGAAGCAGTCTTTTGGAGAAGCAAAGAAGGGACTCCAGAGCCAAAGCTCAGACCACTGGATGCTGCTATGAAAAAGGTGAAGACAACGTAAAGTTAAGTTACCATGTTTTTACTACCTCCCTGGCTCTCAACCACAACTTTTCAGTTTGGTTCAGCCACCATACTGTGGGGAAGTGAAACAGACTGTTGGCCTAGAGATTACAATATGGACATCTTATTCCTAACGAAGGGTGAAAAAGTCTTGTTGCTAGAAAATAAGTATCAGTCCCAAAGCAAAGTGTTAGACTCTAACTTTAAATGTCTGTGAAGTGATGGGATTATTTTTAAGTCAAAAATTTTATTTGAAGATATGCAGAGATATACAGTAGTCTGAACCATGAGAACCCGCCACTTGATTTCCCCGTTATGATGCTTCTAGTTTCTGAATTTAAATATTTAAGAAAACTAGGCTCTTAACTCTTCATTTGCTTTTTTTTTTTAACACACAAAAAATATTTTCCCCCACCAACAGTCCCATAAATACTGATTTAAAAAGGAGAGCAAGAGCAGCAGAAGCAAGCAAGGTGAGTTGCTTGGGCAGGAGTGGTGGTGGCACTGATTTATTTATGAAGAAAGACTGAGTGTTAACTTTGAAATTTGTTCTCAGTAGTTTAGCATGATACATCTCCTAAACCAGAAACCTTAGGAAAAGACTGTTCCACAAACCGGTACAGGCTATTTCCAGAGCAAATGCAGAGAAATGTTCCAGCCATTCCATGAAAATAGATAAAGACAATTTGAATACCATCACAGCAAAAAGTGAGTTGTATAAAAAACTGCAGAAGCTTGGAGGCTCCACTAAAAGGCTGTGGAGAACAGTGACAGGCAGCTGAGAAAACTACTTTCTTCAGACAGTTTTTTCCTCACATTCTGGTGCATTCAGGCTCAAATCACTTGGGAGCCCTGGCTGAAGTCAGAGCTACAGCCCTCTGCTGCCAACTTACTCCTGGAGCCAGACACCCTGGAAATATCAGCTTCTAAATTTGAGGCTTTAGGTTCACACTCCAGTGACAGGCTGTACTGAATCTCAAGTTTTACCCATTCTAAAAACATACTTTGTTGGGAAGAACTCGATATTTTGTCATCATAGGTCACCAGAGCAGTGCCGGGAAGGAAGGCCTGATGCAGGTCATTTCAGTCACCACTTCTCTTATGTTGCATACAAGAAGTAATGTGAAGAAAGAGTCACGGATGACACTGTGAATCCCGTGGTTACACAAAATCTCCACACTTCAGCACATAAAATGAGCCTCAAATAATTTAGCAAGAGATTTTGGGATTAACTTGTAGTGCTCTAATTTTTTCACACTTCCATAAGTCAGTTCAAATTTGAAGTTGCAGATCTCTGTGTCTCCAGCTAGCATTAGATTTAGCATCTCAACTAAATTTTATGATTATGATTTAACAAAGAAGGATACTGACTTTCAGTAATAACTACACTGCAGACCATGAAATATTCATGTATGGATTCTTTGAGCATAGATTAAAATAATATGAGTCTCATTGCACGTTACTACATTTTGTTGAGTTGTGCACACCTGCGTGAAGTTTGTTGGAATATTACTTTCCCTGATCAAAGCTCTTCTTTCTGATGCACTTCATATTCGACTTAGATGAGTAGAAGCAAGCAGCAGTGACACCTTGCCCGCCCTGTACAGGGCACTAAACCAGCAATAAATCATTTCAGCAGCATTTTTCCACACAAGATTTCTGCTGCCATGGCAACACTGCCATATTTACAAAATAACCTTAAAGGTGTTATAAGATTCTCGTTCACAAGATGGCAGTACAGATACTATTTGTTGTTTTAATCTGTCTTATTCCAGTCTTCCCTTATGTGGGTTAATCAGTGATTAGAGTCCACAAGGCAAGGTGCTGCTCAGGAAACCCTCTCTGGAGCCCCATCACGGCCCCACAGCCATCACAGGCTGCTGGACACCCAGCAGCAGCCAAGTCCTGTTTCCTCAACACTTCTACAATTGGGAAAAAAGTAGTTAGAGACTCTCCAGTAGGGCCCCAACAAGCAACAACAGCACACCCACCTGCATTTTATGACAGCCCCAACCTTTGCAATCAGAAAAGCTTTATTTTGCTGTCTTTTCTGCTTGCAGATACATTAAGACTTAGCACCTAGTGTCAACCACAAACCCAAAAACTGGTCTGAGAGATAATGAGGTCAATGCTAACGAAGCCCAGGCTGATGGTGACTGGAATGCCTCATCTTATCCCCCTGTGTCTTGGTTTTGACCAAATTGACCAACCAGAAGGACAGATGAGCCCTCTCGCCCCCACCTTAAGGAAAAGAGAGGAGAGGACGAAGTAAAAAAAAAAAAAAAGATTTATGAGTTTAGGAAAAAAACTAAACTACTTGAATTAAAATATAAATAAATAATGAAATAATAAATAATAATAAGGAAAAAAAAGGAAAAAAATTACAGTATATACAAAACTGTATCAAGCTCCCAGAATGATGATCATGTTGCCAGCAGGCACAGGGGAAAGTCCCAGGCTGGACTTGGTGATGGACAGGAGCTGGATTCCGGATCTGGAGTCAGGAACACTTGGATCAGGATCAAAGGCAGACGAACAGACAGGGTCCTCCTCAGACATTGGCCATTGAAGGAAGAGATTTAACCCTTTGATCCTTCAGCTTTTATACTGAGCACGATGCGGATGGGATGGAATACCCTGTTGGTCAGTTTTGGGTCACCTGTCCTGTCTGTTCCTCCCTACAGGTGGGACCCCTCTACACTTTTCTGCTTCCTTCCCTCCCACGGGGCAAATAACAAATTTGCCTGACCTTGGTTGTTATAGCAATAAGTATAAACAAGGGCCTGTCTGCAGCATAGACCACAGCAACAGAAATATAAAAGTCTTTCCTGTGTTAAGTCTGGCAGGGGTGGCTCAGTGGCTCCTGGAAAGCTTAGTTTCAGGTCTATGACAGACTCAAACCAGCAATGAAATTTCTGGTAGTGCAGACACAAGCCCTATAGCAAGTCGCATACGCAAGCAAAGGGTCTCCTTTCAATCCTACAAATCAAATAATGCTTTTATCTGAAAAGGAGAAAATCCAAATTTGGCGTGTGAATTTATCTAACCTTAGTATTTCACCAGTCTGTATAGACACTGCTTTGATAAACAGAAACAGATACAGCAATAAAAGCACTTTTATATAGTACAACATTTGTTGGTGTGGAAATGTTGCAAAACAAGTTATTCCCCCCAAACACATATTTACTTTAGAAAAAACACTGTGATTGCAGACTCCAAGATCATAGTTTAGACTTGCACATTATACTGTCTTGCTACATGCTACTGCAGTTTGCCTTGGTCTATTATGTTTTCTGCAGCTGCAGTATGGTAATATAGTTTAAGGCCCCCTCTCAAAAAACCCAGAATATGGCATTTAAGATTTACCAGTTTAAAGGGTTCTGGCCTGACATAATCTAATAGTCCTCCAAGCAACCCACTTGAGGGAAAGAGTAGCAGAAAATATGTGCCCTTGATAAGCCACAGGAATGTTACAGTCAAATAACCAATAATGGGCCCTTCAGATAACCTTCACACTTTCTTCACGTGATAGCCCTATTAATGTTAAGTCATAGTCTTACTATGTCTTTGGTAAGTCTTTACCCAAAGTCTTCACACTGCCATGGCCATAATTACTATACAAATCCATGGAAACAGAGCTGTAGTCTCTACAAAGTGATCTATCCAACAGTGACTTTGATGAATCTACCGCTACCCTGTATATCAGGGAACTTGCGTCTTTTGTTCAGCCTCTCACAAACTCCAGTGCACTTTCAGACACTATTTGTGGCAGCTGTCAAGCTAGCCGCACATGGAAGGACAGCTAAAGAAACATCAAAACAACACAAGTCATTTTTACATCAAGATCTGGTATTTTATGTTTGCCCGTTACCACTGCACAGTGCCTTCCATGTAAATACTAGTCCTCAGCTGCCCAGAGGCATATGCTATTACTTTCTTTGCAGGTAAGATGACAGGCACAAACGTTACCACCATGTCTATAATCAACACACTTTTCTAGGGGAGAAAACTGACCCTGGGGAAGTACCTCTACTGCAGATTCAGCATAAAAGCTTGTACGTTGTGCGAGTGTTAAAGTCAAGCCTATGATTCAAGACCAGCAACAGAGAGGCACAGCTCTACCTGCAGGTCTCTGTATGTACTTGGGAACTGATGCAGCTGAGCAGCAGAAACCCTAAAAGGAATGTGCAGACTAAAGAGCGTGTTGAGGCCACATGGGATACTTATGGCGGAGCAAGGAATCGAACTCAAGCATGGCAGGATGCTGTTCTGATTCCTTGGACCAGCTCAAGTCCACTGGATCAGGTTTGAGTATTTGTATTTTACTGTGTAAAACAAAGATTACTTTTGTGAAAGTACCTAGCAGCAAGTGTGCAGGTACAGAAACTACAAAAAGGTCCCAAGAAGTACATCTACTAGACAGGCAGCTGGGACTCTTAAGGAAAGGTGCAGGACAGCAGCCAAGTAAGAATTAAAAGACACGGATGAGAGAACAAGATGTTAAAGAAGTGAAAAGACTGAAACAACCAGCTTGTGAAAGGCTGAGCTGTTGTTAAAAGCATTTAGTGTTATGTAAACACTGCAAAACAGCAGCAAGAGGGAGTTGGAAAAGTTTAAACTTTGTCCCATGTCAAAAAGAAACACAAGACAGGAACAAAGGTAAAACGAAGGCATTTAGGTGAGAAACTCCATGCACAACACCAATAGTTTCCTTTTTCTGTTTTCTTCTTCCTATAGTTATGCAAGTAATGTTCTCTATTTTCACCTTCAGTGGCTGGAAAGACAGTACTCCCCTACCTACTCAATAGCAATCTATAAAATTTTGAGAAGTGCACGCATACAAATCAGGGGTGCAGTAGATGAGGGAAATGCAGACAGCAGTATTACAGCATTTAATAATCCACAAAAAAATTGAACCCTGAGAAACTCATGGTATTGCTTTATATTGGTGGAGATCAGAAGTCTTTCTATAGCAGAGAACTTAAAAAAAAAAAAAAAAAATTCAAGTGCTCTGCAGCCTGACCTTTATCACCAGAACACAAACCAAGAATTGTTGAACAAAGCTTTGGATCCTCCAGGACTGTATAATTATCCCAGTTTCAAAACTACATAGCGTTTTCTACAGAGAGTTGAAGCAGCCAGTTAACACCAATATTACTAAGGGCAATATGTAAAATTTCTGTATGATATGTAGATAGGAGCTCTTGATGAAGAACTGACTACAATTTTATCAGTTCAAGTTGGAATTTTTATTGAGAACATACGACTAAAAGCTCCCTAAAATAGTCATGGGCATCTCAAACACATCTTTCTAGACAGTATTTCAAAGTCAGCAATAAAACCATTCCTTTAAGAAAATGGACTTGAGAACAAGCTCTAAAATATTCCTTTGGAACAGCTTATATTAATGCATGAAGGTAGGAACAGGACCAAGTGAAAGTGAAGCTTTAGTTTGAAGACTAGGCTAGGGAGAAAAAAATGATTGTGATCAGTGTAGTAAAAATTTAACAGTGTAATTAATAGTATCTCATGCAACAAATACCCAGTGTCTGGTGACAGCACTTCAGTCTAAGGGGTTTTGAGATCACCATTCCCAGTTGCACACGCAAGACAATCTTGTTTCCGGGACATCTGATAAAATATCCCTACCAATCTGAATAATCACTAAGTGATAAAAATCCACCATCCATGCGCAGTGTTCAGGTTACTCAAGACAGTAGGATAGGTTCAAGAAATGTTTAATCAGCTAAGAGCCTGCTAGTCACCAGACAAGACATTAGACATTGGCAAAAGCGAGCTACCAGGACACCACTCGATTCAAAGGCAACAAACAGGCCAACAGCAAATCAAGTCTGGCTTATGGCACCTAGCACCAACCAAGAACCCCACCACCACATGACTTAAAGTATCAGTGAATAAAAATACTTTATTTTATCCTGCTGGAAAAAAAAAAAAAAAGAAGAAAAAAAGCTGGTTTTCAATAATTTGAATGGGCAAACCCATTCAATCTGCAGATTGAATGCAGCAGCAAGATGCTGATGCAGTATCAGCATCTACAACACTGCTGACTTCCCCCAGACAGCCCACATGCTCTGGCTATCTCACCCTGTAACCCAACCACCGCTTGTCCACACCTGACCCAGGCCCTGCTGCCCTGTAACACCACTCCCACTGCAGCTGCCACTCAGGGCAAGCCCAGATATCCAGATGCCTCTGGATATTCAGCGTCATCATGTCAACCACCAGCAGAAAAGCAGAGACAGGCTACCCCTTGCCAGTGGTACCCCAAGCCAACAGCGTCTGGTCACCCTGTTTAAACACAAGATGCCATATGCATGAACAGTCTCATTGAACCCACTTTTGGATGTTAAAGACTACTTACAGGAAACCTCAGTGGTTTACGCTAAGTGGTAAATGTAAAACAAAGTGCTCCTTTGTTTCCTTCTTTGTACATGAAGAGAAAATAAATACAGAAGAAATTTAAAATCAGAAGGAAAACTTGACAAGTTTTAGAGACTGTTTCAAACTAGTTATGGAGCTTATGTACTACAACAACTGTGTTTCTAGAGAGATTTCAACTTGCACTAACCCTCTAGCAAACCTTTAGGTGCATGAACCCTGGAGAACGGTTTGCTCATTGATTTCTCTAGCAGTTGTTTCTCTGAAAAAACAACTACAGAGAAGCTCAATGGAAACAAACCTTCAACCAACAGAGTGCCCTATTTGGAAATACTCCTGTATCACCTACCCCAAGATCTCCAAGTGCTTTCAGGCACAGGAATTAATGTAAAAACCTCTGCATTAGAAGACGGAAGTAGCACCAGTCATTTTTATTTTGAAATCACCAAAGCGAAACATAGAGCAGGCACCCAAGTGCCCTGATTAACCCCCTTTTATTAGGAAGCTAAATTTTAGGCTGGCAAAGCTCACTTTACTATTGCCACAAAAAGATTACTCCATATTAAAAAGCCATAAGGGGCTACCATACAATTTAACATTAAAAAGATGACACATTACTGTTATACTGAGACTCCTCCAAAGATACTTAGTGCAACTGTGTTTACTGAATTGGAAATTGATAGGACAAGAGAGAACAAATATTAAAATGCTTTACAGGAGCCATGTTTTGATTTTCTTAATAAACAACTGTTAACTCAAGGTTTCTGATCTTCAGTCACACAACAATTGAACACAAAACAAAAAATAATAATCCCCTGCACTCGTGAACTTGAACCAAAAAAATATTTTAAGTCAATTTACCTCACTGCCAAGCCTATTAATGACCTAGATACTTTGATCAACTTAATCAGCAAACCATCACAGCTTGTTAGCTCTCAGCCCTACACCGAGGCCTAAGTGACTTAGGTTGCTATTTTGACCTGCAAATTTGCTCCTCCTTTTTTCTCTTCCCATTTCTCTGCACTTTATCCCAAGCAAGTACAGCACCTGCACAGCACTGGTCACAGAGACTGGGAGGATGCTGCTGCAGTTACAGTCAGAAGCCACACAACCCTAAAACTAGATCCCCACTTCCCCCTGCCATTTTTTAGGACACATTTTTGTATAATTTTAGGAGGGCTTGCATGTTTTGAGCTACCGGTAGTTGCAGCCTGCAGAGCTGTTCATATAAGAGAGGGGCACCAAGATGCTACTAGCTTTCCCAACAATCTCTCCTGCAACATGCTGAAAGCTTAGCAAAGAACATTAAAAAAACAATACAATAACAAAGCGACCAGCCTGCACAGTAGCAGGCAAGGCAGCAATGGAGAGCTTGGAGACACTAGTGACCCACCAGTGCTGGGAAATCAACTGCCATGGGGGAGAGGAAGAAGAGTACAACCGTCACCCTGCCACACAGTTCCTGTCAACAAGAGAAAATGGGCAGGAAGAGCCGACCACAACAGCAGCCACATGATGGGGACCAGCAGGATGGATGCCAGGATAGCAAGATTTACAGTGGGGAAGAGAAAGCCCAGTAGACAATGTTGACAGAGGTCTGAAAGGGGGTGTGGAGGGGTGGTGTCCCTTAGCCCAGGTCAAGAACAAGGAGAGTCGCCTGTGGTCGCAGTAGATTTTGCTGAAATATTGAGTCTAAAATTGCTTAAGAAAATCTTATGAAAAAAGGGGGAAGAGACTAAAAAAAAAACATGAGTATGTGCACAATTACACTAACGGGTACAACTTGAAACTAAGGAACACACAACTCTGACACACAGAGCGCCTTCATCCTTAGACATTTGCCTTCATCTAAGATTTAAAAAGTATGTCTAGCAGAACTTCTGCACACTTCCTTTGATACCCAGCCAAATCCTTAAACAGCATGTTTTACTTCAGCTTTCCATATGAAGATGCAACATAATCAAAATGTCTCCATACTTTCCTCTTCCTCCTCAAGAAAACTAACTATTCAAAGAAACTTAACAGCCCAGTTGCTCCTAATTTTGAACATGAGGGTTACACTCCAAGACTGCATTTCAGGAGTGCAAGTGTTCTTGCAATGAAATTAAAAGCCCAGATGAAGTTCTGTGTCAACAGATGCAGATATTTTCATGTGCAGAGATGCAAGTCATTTTTTATCACTAGGCTGCAAAAACACCCAAAGTCTCTCACAACTCAAATGGAAAACAGAGAATGAGCATAGTTCTTTTGCCATTCTTGCTCCCTCATAACAGAGTCATCCACTAAAACTTCAACTGCTTCTAGTACCAGCTTACAAGCAGAAGACATTTCTGGAGACAGCCATTTCTAAGTTACCTAGATTGGTGGTGTATTTTCATCACCACACTACAGTAAGCAGTTTCTCCAAAGTGGAAAGGCAGATCTCCAGCTGGTTGCCAACTTGTATCTCGATGAAAGGCAAAGAGACCCCATCTCCCATGGCATCAAGTCCTCAAACAAAACAAAGCTTTGCAACAGAATCCAAAATGATAATTACGCATTCAGCTACTTTCAACTTACTTTCTATCAGAGTACTATAGATTTATCCTAGTGTCAAATTCCCAGTCCCTTGAAATTTGAAAACTGTGTTCCAAAGATAGCCACATGTGTCCTTCTTTGTATCCTCCTGCCCCAACACTGCACATAGATTAACCCCTATTGAGACTGTGCAGTAGCATGCTAAAAGCTTCATTAAAAATAAAAAATCAAACCCACATTTCAGCTGTTACGGGTCTGGTCAGATGTAGGCTTCTTGTGAAGGGAACAAACAAGTATTCATACAGAAGAAACCAAAACCAGCACTAATGAATTCTTTAAGGCAACTTGAAAATCCAGTATCTAGGTGGGAAGATTGTTTACAGAGGTACACATTGAGACGTCTGAGGAATTTTGATGCCAGCGTACAAGACAAGTGTCTGAGGCATGGCAGTCAAGCAAACCAAGTGGCTGGGCAAAGGGCAGTCAAGAGCCAAGCAAACCCTAAATTTTGCCCACCCAGTGACTCAATATCTGACCAACATCTGTCACTCATACCATACCTCTCCTGGGCACTGCTGTGAGGAGCAGGCAGTCTGCAAGAACAGCAAGGTGGCAGTTTAATGTGGGAGGCAGGGAAAGGCTATGAAATGAAAACAAAAACATACATCCAACCTAATGAGCCAAACGGGCATGGGAAATAAGTAAGCTTCATAAGATATGCACAGCTCCTACCAAGGCAGCAAGTTTGATGAACTCACTTCATAGCTATTGGAAACACAAGTATTTAACAGCAACCAGTTTTCCACTAATAAATACTCTTAAAGCTCACATTCTTATTCAACAAACCTGAGTTATGTTTATGCACAGTAACAGACAGTGAACCTGGTATTGAGAAAAATCCCAGACTAATTCTTTTGTCCATCAACTGATTGCTGCAAGTACACGGTCTTTACTCCTCCTAGCTCTACTGAAAAATAGCAGAATGTGCCCAGCATACGCACAGCATAATTCCTAACTCAAAGATAGGACAGACAAAGGGCTGGAAATTATTCTTTTCTAGATATCTGCACAAAAGTGCTTTGTGTTCAGTGTGGTTGGCCAGGGAAAGAGTGTAAGCATTGATCCTTCAGAAATAAGGGTTTTTTTTCTTTGCCAATTGATTCCTTTACAAACATGTTAAATGAAAGATAAGCTGCTCTTTTCAATACCACTCTAGTGGCAGATGTAGTCTTTAGATAAGAACAGCTTGTTAGCAAAATCCCAAGTAACTTAATTCTACATTTATAAATATATATGTTATTCTTGAATTATAGCACACTCCTTTCACACAGCTTACTTTACATAAACACTGCCTCTCTGCTCCATTCTGGCTTACTTTGAAAAAAACCCCAAACCTTTCCTACTACACAGCACTGTATGACAAACACACTACATCTCAGGCTAAAGCGTTTACAAAAACTGGATAGAGAAACATTAACTGTGTGCAGCAAGAAAGAGTCAAGGAAACTCTAGATTTAGAAGGAAAGTAAATTTACATTTTTCAGAAAGTTTTCAGGTATTTTTTCATGCATTGCATTTGTAAACTAATTGCAGTAAATGTGTATTCTACTACTAGCATGCTTTCTGGCAAATGACCAACTCCAGTCTCTCTCATGTTGGGTTTTATGGTTAATTAGACCTTCCTATATGCAAATTTTTGCAGCATTTCTATGGGGCTCCGAGTCAAACAAATTTTGCATGCACAATTTTTTTAATTAAAATGAAGATATTGGCTTACTCAAGGGGCAGCACCATACATTAGAGTAATTGATATATAGCAGTAACCACACAGCTGCCTTTACTTTGGGGAGTTTTATTAGAAAATGATGGTAAGCAAAACCAAAACACTGTCTTTATATTGCAAATTACCACCATTCAACGGTGGCCAGAACTCAAATGTTGCCTTTGTATTATTATGGTTGGACTCGATGATCTAAAAAAGCCTCTTCCAACCTAGGCAATTCTATGATTCTAGTATTATTTGTATTGTATGCATTTCTGTTATTTAGATGAAATGGCAGCACTGTACATAAGAACAAAAACTACCCAGTAAAGAATTGTAGTTCTTTGGTTTAAAGATGTCTTTTTCAGTCTCTACTTGGCCTTCTGTCAAAGTGACTTAATTTTCTATGACAAAATATCTGCACAAAAAATTTTGACCCTATTTGTTTTCTTAGTTTTCAGCAATAGCCACTGCCTTTGTCTTGCTTCTTCCCCAAAATCTAGAAATGTTGAGGGATTTTGTTTGGTTGTGTTTGTTTTTTTAACAGAATTTTTCACTCAGTCTATTGCTATTTTACCAAGACTAAAAATAAATTTATATTGTTGTAGGAACTTCCATTAGTTATATGTACGCTGTCTAACAGCCCTGCAGTTACCCAGTTTGGGATCCACAGATCTTCTCACAGTGAAGCTTCAGTTTAAGAGTTGGAATCTTTTCAGCTCTGTTCAACACATGTGAGTTCACATTGCCAGGGTTTTTGGAGAGGACACTATGCATGTCAAAAGAAAGCAGAGTGTTTACTGACATTCAAAGCATATAGAAACAGTGAAGTAATGTGGATGCAACTCAGGATCAGGGCTTGAAATAAATGATTGAGAAACTAAATGCACTGCAACCCATTTTAGTTTTGTAGAAATTGTATCAAGTAGTTCAGTACTTTGCTTTCCTAATGCCTCACACATTTGATTTGTATGTTTGTTTGGGATTTTTTTACACCTATTTAAAACCATGCACTGTGGACATCTCTTGGGTAATGCATTTCTGACCTCTGAAGAGCAAAGATCTGCATTGGGATGAGCAATGCCCTATGTCCAATGCTCTTTGGTTACAGGCTGTTGAAGAGTAACCTTTTCTGATGCTACCTGTCACATCAACGTGTAAGTGGGAAATGCCTCTCCAAAAGTGGAAGGCAGTGCACTAACGGCCCCTTCTAACTCCTTTTAAGTTACAGGTCCAAGATGTGATATGGGTTAGGGACAGTAAAAGGGTGAAGACCTCTTTCAGAAAGAGTTTTAAATTATGATTAATTTGAGTTCAACACTATATTTAACAGTCTTACCAAAAACATCTGTTTGTATTCTGGTTGCAATAATCAGGAGCAGCAGGAGCAGCAAAGCATACTGCTCTAAGAGGCAGAGCCAGCACTGTATCACACAGGGAAATGAAGTGCACAGGCTCAACATGTAGACTTATCTTGCTTAGTGCTGTGCTTAATACAGGTGGGTCAGTTTACATGCCAGCTTTTATTCACTGTTTAGTTTTTAATACAAAACACAGAGATGAAGTAATAAGAAACATGCTGTTCAGTTCATTTATCTTGGGGATATACTGTATACTATATTTCCAGGCCAGGGTCAGACATATGAAAGTGTGATGGTTAGTAGCAAATGAAATTCCACATACATTCCCAAATACCCAAAGATACATATGTTAGTGCTTGACCAGATCAATTCCCTGGTCTGACATATCTTGGCTGCATGAACTACTGCTGGCCCAAGGCAGACAGCAGGAGAACAGGATTACCCACCCTGCAGTCATCTGAAAACACAGTTCAAGGAACACCATAGCTTTTCTTTATGCCTTTCGCACTACCTCTGTGTTTAATACGCACACACACAATTATACTGATTTAAAAATTGAGATATGCATCTGATATGCAGCCATTTCCTTTTTGTTCTTGTCAGTCCAATTTCTAAATAGCCTTTGGTTTGTACGTGGGATATTACATTATCCAAATTACATCATTTTCTGGCAACTATGGCAGGCCTAGCCTGTGAGTCACTTTCCAAAATGAGGGGAGAGCCACACTAGGGAAGAATGCACGATTCAAAGGTTTCTATTGTTCTGATGGACCATGGGGTCCACGCAAGTTCAGTCGCTGCTCAGTACAGAAGAGTGGCTAAAAATCTAACTATCAACTTCAATAAAAAGGAGTGTCTTAGAGAAGCAAACAGGCAGACACACTCCCCAAAACTAGACATACAAATCATGTGCTTGCATGTATTGGTTTATTAATGGTCAACGCATAGCAGGTATGTGAGCACACATCGAGATGCAAGTTACTTTACATGCATTTGCCAGCTGAAAGTTTCCACAGCTGTAAGCAGCAGTTTCACCAACTCTGTGCACAAGGCAGGGCCATGGGATTACAACAAACCTTCTCTACCCAACCCTCTCCAATCCTTCAATTAACTAATCTCTTCGAGGTATATCGGAAGCATCTGATCTTGCACAACTGCAGTCTCATTTAAAGTATTTACTAACTGTGAAGGGTAACTGCACAATGAATCAGTCACTTTAAATGATAAAATATGCAAATGGCAGCTTTATTAATTGCCTTAATTTGGGAAGTTCAGGAGTCAGCTACTCCATGAAAGAACAAGTACTGCTCATTGAAGGTGGTGCTGCACACAGGAGCAAGATACAGATTTGCAGCACTGTCTCCCTGCTTCAAGCTCAAATGGGGGTACCTGAAAACACCTGAAATGGTGTGACTGAATTTGCTGCATGTGTACATCTCCTTCATGTGGCACCTAAAACTCGGACTTTTTCCAGTAGTTGCTACCTCTGGTCACTAAAGTAATAACGACTGCTTAAAATTAACCACATTTATGACGATTTGTATCCAACTTAAGTACTCTGCATGTGATTCCACTCTTCATGAAGTTAACAAACCAACACAATTACTATAACAAACAAGCCACCCCCAAGCTGCAGTATTGTATAGTGCTCTCTGTCTTTTAAGACCTCTGCTACCTCACCTTTTTGACCTCTAGTCATGAAGAAGCCAAAGCTATGTTATGTTCTATAATCTCTAACAAAGAACACACCACCCTGATGTATTTTGGACTCCAGTCATAGAACACAGTGATTTCTCCCAGACAAGCAGCACTAGATCAGTATTCAGACACATGTATCAGGTCTCCTCCGCGGGCCAAGAAGCCCTCAGCAGAAGAAGGGTACAAAACAAAGCAGGTGCTAAGCCAGCTCTTCCCTGTTCCATCTCCACCCTACCCTGAATGAGTCCATTGCAGTCACTGAGACATCATCCAGATGGTCTCAACCTCTCCCCTCTGCTGCGGCTGAGCTTCTGATAGCAGAAGAGGAGCAGAAGAGCTTCATTATCAGTGCCTTTAGACCCACATACAAGAGTGAACTCTCATGTGCTAAGCTGTCACATCAACCACAGCACCACTCTGCAGAAATGCAAAGCTGCCAGGTCACAACTGGACCAGCAACCCCCACTGGTTACCAACACCACCTCACATTTAGTTACCGAAAGCACAGAGGCCTTCATCATGTTTTGGTGTTTGTATCATGTTCAACTACCAAAAAAACCCTCAGTTCCAACTCTTGGTTTTTGCTACGCTTATGGAATGCTACATTAACAGCACATTTCTTTTAAAAAATAGTCACAAGGAAGGCTCCTCAAACTAAGCTGGTCTACATTTAGATGCTTTTAAAGCTCTGTTTTTGAATGTTAGAAAAATTTATTCCATCAAGCCACGGTGGTGTGTTTGCAAGCAGGGGTGGAAAAGGCTTACCAGTGTAGAGTTTGCCATTTAACAAAAATAGAAATTAGGATTTCTGAACATTAGTCATTTCAATGACTAAGGACCAAGAAATCCTATTGGATCCTGTATTTTATATCAAATTATTCAAAGCAAAATGCTTCAAGACAGACAGACAAATTCAGGGTTTGTTTTCTGTCTGCTTTTCTAAAATGGAAGACTGTGTAGTCTGTGGCTACACCCCAACATACTAAAATTGCATGGTGAGCTAAAAAGCAGTCAGATAGACCTTCAACTTCTCAAAAGGATGGAAAATTGTTCTTCTCCACACCTGTGATGGAGGTAGAAGGTGAGAGGGAAGCATGGCTTTCAAAGGAGCAGAGGGAAGGCTGTGCTCACTGAATTTGGGTGCAGCAATCCCTCATGCCCTTACAAGGCAGATCAGGCCTTTGATTAAAGAGCAATTTCCACACTGGTTGCTTGCTGGCTGGAGAAGGAGCCACTGCCCACAGCCAATGCCAATACACAGCCAATGCCTACCTGGGTGAGCTGAGTCTAATCAGTCAAATCTATCATACTTACATGCAAGTTAAAACCACATGAGGAAATCACTTTCTTTCCAATTAAAAACTGGAGACCTAAGAGAGCTAGTCAGCAGTACAATTTTGGGTTTTGTCAACCAGAATAAAATGTTACATATTTTTGTATGTACTGTTTGTCCTTATACTCAAAGGCCAGTACTCAAGTCAAACTGTTAGACTACCCAGATGTGTTGCCTGTTTTGTTAAATCCTCTCCACTTGCAAAAGCACTTTTTGTCTGACTACATCTGAAACTGTTACTTTCAGGACCAGGTTCTCATCTACTTCTGTGAGCAAGTATCTTAATTTCATTTCCTCTTAAGCCACTCTCAGAGAAGAGTTTGTCACCATGACTAACTGTATTGGGCTCTCAGTACCCAAAGGTCAAAGCTAATTGCATGTTTTACACACCAAGTCCACTGCAATGCAGTTTCCTCCTGCCATCAGGACAAGGCAGGTATGCCATCAGAAGACTCAAAGCAAATACTTTAAGACAATTCCAGTCCTGTATCTAAAAGGTTGCCTTCTGAATGGGATGTTTGTTTTAATTGCAAACTTCATTATGACAAACAACCTGAATACCAGAGTATGCCAGAGAATATAAATTGAAGCGACAGTTGCAGAGGCTGGATGACAGATCCCACAGCTCCATACTTTGCTCTCCAGCATGTTCAACACGAAAATGTGCAAATATATTTACTAATTAGTATCAAAACCCTTCAATTCACAATTTCTCAGAACTGAGAAATTTTTTAAAAAACGTGTCATTTCTCTGAACTACCTACTTCAGAGGATCAGCTCAGAAGACCTATCGACAACTTGTTGATTCAGGCATAACCAGAGCTTGAAGAAATGCAGCTTCAGTTCTGAGTACCATTAGCCCTAAATTTAAGGTACAACAATTCAGGCTTCTTTGCACACAAAGAGTACTGGACACTATTCAAACAGCTGTTAGAGAGTGCAGTCATTTATTCCAACAGTTGCACTCTGAGAACACACAGGTGTGTGCAGATGGTGCTCAAGACAAGCAACATTCCCAAGGACTGAAGCCTTAAAGTTACTTGGTTGCTTCCAAAGGCACTGAAACACAGCACTCAGAGCTATGTCAGGCAGAAATTCAATCAATACTTCTTAAATAAATGTGTCTAGACATTTTTCTGTGCGTTTACATGGAATGTACAAATGACTGAGAGGCACTAGTCTAATTATCCGTAAGAGGGTTGAGCTGCTGCTCAGTTTCTTTGGCCAGAGCAACAGATGAGAACTCCTCAGTTCTGTGGAGAATGAAGTCTTTCACTAAATTATAGGTCATTACCCCAATACCTTAAAGAAGATTTATACACCTGCTCTCCTTTGAACAGGTCAGTGTGTTTCATTAGGAGATATTCACAAGTCAGCTGTTTTAACCAATTTGAATATTTGTTTTATATATGCTTGCTGTTAGCATCTCCTTTACAAAACTAGGAATTGCCATGAGTCTGAGGACAATGGTACTGATAATCTTTTGAAAATGCTTTACTTTCAAGACACAAATGGCCAGAGCCAGCTAAGCTGTTGTGCAGCTCAAAGTAAATTTACATTCTTGACTGAATTCTTAGTCTGGGATTTATGTGTCATATCTGGATTATTACATACACAGCATCTGAAGTTGACCATCTGGATACCGCAAGTTAGATGCTTCAGCTGTGTAACCCATCCACCTTTAACAGTGAGAACAAGTACAGAAAGTCTGTGTGCCTCTGTAAGGCAGTGTGTCCCTGTCACTACTCTTTCAAGTGATGAACAAGCTGACCTACAAAGGCTGCTTTCCAATAAACTGGCTCAGCACTACCACTGAATACACCAGATATATTGCCTTTTTTATGCTTAACCTGTATTTAATTTTTTTTTTTTTTGGTAAATAAGTGGTATTTAATTGCATCCTGGATGGGAATAATTTTAAAATAAGAATTATTTTCCTAAGAATCCAATGCTGATGGTTTTTTATCCCTTAAGATTGAAAAGGAGAATGTGGGTGGGCTTTTTTACCTCCTTTCAAAGCCCTGACACAACCCATTCATGACAGATTTTCATCTGCCTAATAGTGTTTGCATAGAGGTCTTCTCTAATATATCCATTTCATCAGAGGAAATTAATCTTGGAGAGAAAGGAGCTTGGCAACTATCTCTAACCAAGTGTGGTTACTGAACCAAACTAAAGAAACTAAGCCTAACCCATTCTGATCCAGAACAGGCTCCTACAACAGCTGATATTCCTCCAGATCCTCACAAGTACCCTGACAGAAGGACCAATAACCTCAAACAAGTCATTAGTACCTAGGGAGCAACTTTGGCATCCAGCAGAAGGAATGAAACAGAAAGTTTCATTATTGCTTTTCCATGTATTATAACCAACCTTTGACTCACTACTGTAATTTCTAGTACTGATTTCCACCGTACCAATAAAAGTGAAGCCAAGCATCTCCTTTCATTGTTTGAGATAACACTTATGAGTATGAATAGTTGGGCCATAAATACGAGATTTCATTACAGACTTCCTACTTAATCTTGACAATGTCTTATCAGCAAGTCAGTGATGGGTATGTGGACTTAAGCATATCTGCACACATAGGAAGAATCATACGAGACAACAACTTAGAAATACTAAATGTTAATTTGATTTCTAGATGTAATGAAAGCCATGACCAGCACTATTTTTCTTCACTGCCCAGCATACTGACTGTATTGCACCACTCACCATTCCTGCATCAAATGCTAAACTGAAATACCAAGTGAACTGCAATAGCTTCCAAACTCAAGGATAAAAGGCAATCATTGTTTTAATGCCTGGAACTTGTGGGATGAAGATTAACAATGACTAACATCTGGCTACCATCAAATCACCCTTTGAGGATCAGAGGAGAGCATTAGCTGAACCAAAAGTATCTGGTGTTTATACCTTCAAGCACAGCAATTGGAAAAATCAGTCATCAATAAAACTTCCCTTCTGCTCTCCACAGTAGAGCCAAAATGTGTTGCAGGGATTAATAATCCACAGGACAGATATAAAGGAGCATTGTAGCAACAAAGAGTAAAAAGCAGATGTAATTTGACTCTGGATTTCCATTTCAGGATAATTTGCCAGCTAAAAAGAAATTCCAGGTAACTAGCAACAGATCTCTTATCCCTCCTTGACAAGGCTGCCTGCAGCAGGAATGAGGGAAACAGGAACTGCACAAACAGAAATGAACCTAACCTTCATCTCTGCCTATTGTACGGATGGTTACATATGGCTTACACCTTCACTTTAGCAAGGGTTTCTCCTTGACAGAATGTATTGCTACCACCACACCAATAGTATCTGCTCCACACAAAATAATGAGTGGCTGTACTGAATCCAAATCAATTCTCTTTTCCAGGGATAAAAAGTGTCAGCCAGCAAGGAGCATGGTGCAGGAGCCACAGCCATGCCAAGACAGCCACTTCCTTCCCCAAGAGCCAGTGGCTGGAACCAGAAGGAGAAAATCTCTCCCAGGTTGCATCACAACTGCTTCTCTCCCAGGTTACTTCACAGCTGCTGGGGTTCGACTCTGAAAGAGGATGAAAGGATGAAAGGCCAGGGAGGCTTAGGCTGCAGTGAGCATGATTTGCATGAAAAGGAAACCTCATGTAAACAGACTACACCAAGGTGTAGACACATTCTTATTAATAAATAAACTAAACATCTAGATGACTTATTTTGACAATTTTTGCACCTATTAAGCCACAGCCTGAACATCAAGTGAGAATCAACAGATGCAGATCTGTTTTCTGTGCCATTAAACTTGTTCTCATGTGAAAAGTGGCATACTTGAGTTGATAGCACACAGTTATGGGGTAGGATGGTTTAAGCGGACAAATATTGCACAATGATTCCTTTCAAGCACAGCATGTTGGCAAACCTCCATCCCTTGCAAACAAGAAGTTTGACCTGGGGGAATGAACTTTCCTAGAATTTAAGATCTCATTAAAATATATGGTTACTGTTTCTCATTACAGCAAAAAGCTTAAAATGTGAAGGCAATGTAACTTAAAAGTATCACCAAGTTTCCGCGCATGCAAACAGACTGCTACAGTGCTTAGTAGTCATCATTTACTGTCTTTACAAAACCAGGGAGGTGATATTGATTCTGTACACTCTTGCTCCTGATGCTCAGGATAAAGACAGCCCCATACCTGTTGGAGGCAAAGCAGGGGACACCAATACAGGGTGGGAGACTAATTGCCAGTTATAAGCAGGCAGCAGGTCTCCTAACCCTCCCAAAAGCAAAGGTGAGGAAGATGCAATAGTAGGAAGAACTGGGTTTCACTCTATGAAAGAGCAAATAATAGGAAGGAAGCCAGAGCAAAAACTCCTCTTTCTTAAACCAAAATGAGGAGGCAAAATAGGAGTTAGCAGAGTCTGGGAGATTTGCTCATTTCGGGTTGGATTTTTGTGGTCACCCTCTCCTACCCCCTCCAAAATATAGAAAGACACTAGCTAAACTTCATCTAGGGTTGTGAACAAGAACTGTTGAAAAATACAAGATCTTACCCCACAGCCACCTTCCTTTCTGATAGTGAGGCATGCTCCTTAAAAATATGCTTCCCAAAGCACACTAACTTTCGCACAGTATCTAGCAAGTAGGTTTTTTTAAATATTACTACCCAAATACTCAAGGATTTTCAGCTTGCTTTAGATCAGGCCTACCAATTTGAGGCAAATGGGAAAGACAGCATCAAGGCAAAGCCTGTGAAGCAGGTATATAGCAGGCAACACTGTGCTTATATGGGAGTAAAACTAGTTAGTAAATGGCAAATGAGAAATACAGCTCTTGAATTTTAGGATTTCATTAAAAATGGAAGCACAGCATAAAGAAATGCTCAGTATTCTTTCACAGATTCTATTTCTGCTTCTCAGTGTTAAGAATAACCAGTATAATTAGAATAACTTGTAAATACAAAATTAACATAGTAAAACCTATGTTTTACTCAGAAAGTTTTGCTTGAGTTTGCACAAGATGTATCTACAGCAAGCCAAATGCTTGAAGTTCTCCTCCCATGCAAAATCAAAATAAAAGAAGACAAAAAACACAGAACGAGGATTGGAATGTAAGTTTTCACGTTCACTTCTCAGAGATGACAAATAGCAAATTAGGAGCTGATTCAAAGTTAAGCAGGAGGCAATGAGTGATCCTGAACAGCTGACGCATGGAACACATCACAGCCTTTGTCTGGCTGAGTTTTCCTTCCCCACACCCTATACGCCCCTCCCCCCCCATTCACAGGTCACAGATTTTACCAGGACAGCAGACTCTATTCATCCTCAGAATGATCGTCATCCCAAGCTTTGATGACTCCTTAGGTTTTTTTCATCTCTCCCATTCCCAGACTACTTCATAGGTTTGATGGCTTTTTAACCGTGCTTCTGAAAACAGCACAAGTCTCTGTCTTTCAAGTGCTATTTTGGTAAATGTCTTGTTTTGTTCACTTTAAGTGTCTTGGCTATTCAACCCTTGACTAAGTATCGTGCATATCTTCAAAACAAACAACACTGTCAGAAAACATATTTACATTAATTATATTAACACCGTGTTTAACTGTCAAAATTACTGTAGCAAAACCCCATTAGATTATCAGGTAATTTGGTTATAGAACCTGTTTTATCTGACATGCTCAGAAGTTGTTTAATCTAGGGATCAGTGACTATCAGGTCTTAAGTAGTCCAAGACATCCAGGCTAGAGACTAACTGCCAAGGATAGGTAGGCCTTGTTCCCCTCTCAGTAGCTAAGTCCCCTAACAAGTATATAGTTATTATCCCCTAACAGCCACATAGCATAAAAGTGTTGATAGTTAAAGCACATCTAAGCTACTTTAAAAGGGCAAGGAACACAGCGTGCTTTAGCAATTCGTTATCAGATGCAAATAACTGTTTACAGCATGAGTAGACAAAGTACAGCTCAACATTAGGATGGAGCAGAACAAAGATATTCTTACCCCTACAGAAGCAAGCACTCATTAGCACTTGCTCTGAGGGAGGAGCAATGTTTGAACTGTACCAATTCAGAATTTCCAAAATTGCAAAGAATTAAAAAGAAAATAGAAGTAGTCAAGACTAATATCACTGTTCATAACATTACATAAAATATTCCCACTCCAGCTGCAAAACAGAGAGGGTCCCAGTAAAATTGTGTCCTGGCAGGCACCAGAAGATCACTATGCAGCAAGCCTGCTTCACTAGGCATGCAGGCTGCCATTTCCCTGCGCAGCATATTACCTTCTGAGTCTGTCCATCCCTTTTATGGCAGCTTCGACCAGACAAGGTGAAGAAAGAGGACAAATCTCATCACTCTAAATACCAACCCTTTCTACCCACTCCTCAACAGCATAGCCTCACACTCCTGTCTATCCAATTCCTGCCTGCCTTTTTAAGACAGAAAAGGAATAACACATTTTCATCCTCTGAGGAAGCATCTTCCCTCATCCAATAAGCCTTCTTCAGGCACCCATCCTCTCCTTCACTGCTTTTCCAGCTTCTTGGACTGCTTGACTGTGATCCTGTTGGGACAGGCCCTTGGGAGAGGCTTGCAGTTTGCTGGAGCTGTTCCTCTGCTCCCTGCTCGAACCACCCCTACCCCAAAAAATACTATCAGCCCAAATGTTTGCCTCTACTCTTCATCTCTTTCCTCTCCTTCAAGCTCACACTTCAGTTTGCCTCACGTCATCCTGGTGTAATTTCTGCCATAAAAACCATTCACGACTTTGTCAGCTGATTTTCCCTGGACATAGTCTGAGGCTAAAACAGATGAACAGCGAGACATGTTCTCCTCAGAGCCTGTTCCTGAGTTTATCAGCACTGGCTAGGGAAGTGCAATCCTATCTGTCCTCAGTCCTCAGACCCAGCTAACGGGACAGAAGAGCCTCATCAACTCTCACACCTAGAACAGATCTTTCTCTTCCCTCCTTCACTCTTTGCAAAACCATTTGGTTGCAATATCAGAGGGAACATCTGAACATCTTTCACCTGTTTCTTTTACCAATGCTCATCCAGTCTTAGTATTGCTATTTCCTTCTCCAAATCTTATGCTTTGACACACACAATGACAGCAGTAAACCATCTGCACTGTGTTCAAAAGTTTTAATTCTCTGCCTGCCTAGCAGAAAGCCATATGTGTTACAGCAGAGCCACACTTACTGTGCAATGTCTTTTATAGATACTGAGACAGGATATTCACTGTATTCATCCCTAATCTATTCAAATAGGTCACTCAAAGTTCAGAGTTGCACATATCACTGTCAGACAGGGTATCTGGAATACAGTATTTTCTCAAGTACTCTGAAAAAGCACAACAAAGGCAGAGCTCAATCAATGTGACTACCTATTAAAAAAAGTAGATTTAATCAACACAATAACTATGTCAAAGTCTGAACCTTTTGCCCTCCCTATCTGTAGATTTATATCTTCAGTTGTAACACTGTGTTAGTGAAGTGCTTTTCTAATGAGACCTAACAGGATTGGAAGGACAGAAGTGGCAGAAAAAAGGTTTCAGCAGCTAGCATCAGGTCTGTATTAAAAATATTTTAGCCCCTCCAACACATGTGATCAAGGGCAAAGACTTGCCAGCTGTAATTCTTCCACACCAGAAGAGCAGAGCTGCTGCTGACTTTGACGGGGCAGACACAGAGATGACCATGTAAACAGTTAAGCCTAAAAGATTGAATTTTTTACATTTTAGAAAAAAGTTATTAATGGGCTCCTTACCGACCTGGGTGTGCATTTCTTTACCATTCACATCATGGAAAACTGTCAAGCCTGCTGAATACATGAACAAGTCAAACAGAACAAAGCCATCGGTTCCCTATCATGTATCCTGACGCTTTCCCAGGGTGAGAGGAAGAACAGGTCGGACGCACTACAAAGCACCTACTGAGTGTTTATCACACAGCTTTACTTTATAAAGTGGCAGGAGTCCATTTTTGACTCCTGTGCAGGTATGCCAAGTTTATAATTCAGAACGCTTCTTCCAGTCTCCAACCTTGAAAATCCACCAGGGGACTCAGGCTATTTCACCTATTATTTGCAGCTGTTAAAAGAACATTTCTGCAGATCAAGTAATAAATCTTTAATCTGTCTTGACAGGTTTGCATCAATTAATAAATTGCAGTTGAAGTCTTACCTCTAGGAAAACCCATTGCAGTTCACTTGTAGCACCATAAGCCAGCATAACTAACAGAAGTGAATTACAACAAAGGCTCATTTTTATCACCAGCTCAAGCACTTTTCACCTTTAAAACATGACTTCTATTCAAGTTAGGATTGTACTTAAAACTCATTAAGCCACTTTCTAGGACATACTATGTCAGGGTACTTCATCACAATTTCTGAATGTGAGCCTTGAGAAAAACTTTCCAGTAGATGATGCAGCAGGAGAAAAAATGCCTGAGGTTATTCAGTTTTTTGGCTCCTTAATCAGACTCCTCAGAGTAATACAGTCATCATGAAAACATTCTGCAACACTGACTCAATAGTATTTCAACGTTTAAATGTCAGAAGTGGATGAAAGCGGTATTGTGCAAAAGCTCTAACAACTGTTATTTTAGAAAGTGCTTTATCAGACGTTACCAAAGCTGTACTTCTAAACAAAGCAGTTTTCTTGTTTTACTTGCATGCTCTAATGCTCCCCAGACAGAATTTTTACTAGTAGGCAGCCATGTGAAAGGCAGCCACTGCTTCAAGGTGATAGCTATTTTACACTAGACACATGGTTATTTTGATAGCTGCACTCAAAAAGCAGAATGCCTCATGTTAAATAATTGGTCACCTAGTTCAGCTAACAAATTTGCACATTTTTTTCCCCCCAAATTGTTGCTCGGCCAGTCTTGAGAAGAGCAGATGTTCCTCTTCTGCAGCAGGAGGAGGAAAACCCCAGCTGTGGCTGCTCCTGCTGTATCTTCTTCCACTGCTCTGCTACAGATGCTTAAGCAAACCCATGACTAGCAGAGAAAGGTCAGGAACTTTGTTCACCTGCCTCTTAAAACGAAACTGAGAAGCGGGAGACTGAAAGCCTTATAAGAGTAATTCCTAATTCCTTCAGTGCCTTCTTAGCACAGACATCAGCCAAGATCTCAAAATTTTTGTCTTCAAAGAACTGGACTGGTTTTTGTGCCTCCCAAAAGCACAAGAAGCTGTCATAGCATTTATCACTCTGATTAAAAAAAAAAACAAACAGCTATTTTGGTGTACTTAAAGCCTTCTGGAAGGCCAGAAAACCATTTTCATAGCAGTTTTATTTTCCTCAATTGCAGGGCAACAATGGGGAGAAAAGTGCCAAAACGAATTCAGTCTGCCTTGAAAATTCCCAAATGGTCCGTATACTTTCTCTCGGCCCTTTTCCCTGACATTTCTGTAAGCAAGAGAAAGTTAAAAGCAAAACATTCTACAAGTTGTTTGTAATGTTTTGGGGTTTTTTGTTGCAGATGAACCATAAGCCTTTGGTATGTTGCAGGCAGAGACAATTTTTAATACCAGTCACCTGCTTATTCACATCCTGGGTTACACGAAAGGCCACACAGCACACTCAGTATTAATTATTAATCTAATCATGTTATCAAAGTACCAGTTAAGCAGGACCTTCACAGAAGATACAATTTCTCCAGTGACACCCAGTTCACAGACAGCACAGAAACAGAATAACTAGAGATCCCTGCAAAATCTGCCCTGAGAAAGTGGTTTCTTTTGCAACACATGGATCTTGACATCGGTATAAGTCAGAAGCCCTGCATGCACGCTTCATCTTTGAACTTGCTGAAAGCTAAGGGATTGATGAAAATTCTGCAGTGAAATGTACATATCAATGCTTTTAGGAAGCCTATGAAGCAACAGCAGAGTTCAACTCTGTAGTTTTAAATGTAATGACAAGCCACAAGAAAGGAAAAGTCCTTAGAGATGGACAGATCCAATTCCTTCTGCACTAAAGCATAATCCAAACGAAAACTGCACCAAATACAGTCTTTTGCCAACATACAGGTTGGCAAACAAGTCAGGTTTTGGCCTGACTTTCAGAAAGCAGAACAAATACAATAACAGCTTTGCTGACCCCACTGAATGCTCAGTACATCAGGAGCCCTTTACAGATTTCAGGGGAGGTCTCAATTCAGCAGCTGCAGTTTATTGCCTATTCCTTGGCATCTCAGGTTATTAAAGGTCAATCCTGCTAAATCCTCTAGTTACCCCTGCTTTCCTAGTCTTTTTTTACACTGCAATGGACAGGTTCAATCTTTTGTTAGACATCTTTACAAAGGTCTGAAAATGCTGTTTAACATGTTTTCCTAAGAAGAAAATAATTACTGTTGACATTGAAAATACCACTGCAATCTTTGCTAGTAACCAACACAGCAAAAGGGTTAGTCCCTGCCAGTTTCAGGCACTGAAAACTCAAGCAGACACCATCTTTCTTACTTATAGTCTTCTCTGACAGTTAACAGCTTTTAAAAGGAATACAAGATGCTAGAAAAGTATTGAGATGTCTCCCTGTACTCCTAGTTTCTCCTTAACATAGTAAGAGTGCATAAGATCACAAACAAACACCACCTTCTGCAATAAGTTCCTGTTTTAAAGTATGTTCTCTCCTATTACCTCTTGCTAAGGAAAAAAATACATGTGCTACTAACCATCATGTGATACCACTTTGACCTTGAGGAATTGGAAAGAATGTTGAAATTGGAATCACAACAGAAGTATATTTATTTAGCAGCAATAGATCAAGGTCTCTCTCTGTGGGGACAGAAAACAGCAGAAATATTAAAAAGTGTCCATCAGCTTTATAAGCCAAACACAGAAGTATCCCCGTATGTTGTGGGTTAGGCTGAATTGGCCTATGACTGTGACAGATACTCTTCCAATACTTCTCAGTCCATGACAAAAGGAGACAAAGAGATTTATAAGTTTAGAATGAACTAAACCACTTTAATGAAATATTAATAATCAAATTAAAAGGAAATAAAGAAATAGATATAGTATGTACAAAACCGTATCAAGCTCCCAGGACAACGTCACTGGCAGGCACTGGGGAAGTCCCAGACTGGACTCAGCAATGGATGGGAACTGGATTCCAGCTCTGGATTCAGGAATGCTTGGATTGGGATCAAAGGCAGATGAACAGACAGGGTCCTCTTCGGATCATTAGAGAAGCCATTGGAGAAAGAGACTGACCCTTTGACCCCTCAGCTTTTATGCTGAGTATGGGGCAGATGGGATGGAATACCCTGTTGGTCAAGTTTGGGTCACTTGTCCTGTCTGCTCCTCCTTGCAGGTGGGAACCCTCTAGCTTTTCTGCTTCCTGCCTTACAATGGGGCAAATAACAAAATTAGCTGACCTTGGTTGTTACAGCAAGAAGTATAAGCAAAAGCCTCTCTGTATACCATTCCTTGGCACAAAGTTCAAACATTGGTTTTATCACTCTACAAGCAAACAGTTTTCTCCACAATAAACTGTTGATTTCAGAGAGTTAGAAGAGACTTAGCTAAGATGAAAAATTACTGAACAGAAAGTTGGTTCCTCAAACCAGGACACCATACTATCCCATGCTTTACTCTTGCATTTACCAAGACTTCAACTAAAGTATAAGCTCTCCTAAAAAAGATAGTGTTAAGTACTAAGCTAATCACAAGGTTAGATCATTGCTCTTGGGGAGGAAAACAAGAGGAACACAACATTAACAGAGATGTGAAAATACTGTAAAAGCATGCTATTAAAAATCCAAAAGCCTGCAAGCACAAAGCTCTTTCAGTGATATTAATACTTTATAAAAGAAAAAACACCACATTCCCCCTCTCCCAACAGCTCATGTTCAAAGAAGTGAAGAGTTTTGATTTCTCTTTTTGAAAACAGCCAAAGAAAGTGCGTCTCAACAGTTACTGGGTGTATCAAGTTGACTCTTCCCTATTCTGTAGATGTTCATCAGAAAAACGGGAAGCTCTAAAACCAGACTTCAGTCACGAATCCTATTGAACTCTGTTCCAGCAAAGAGAGTGCAGCTGAGACCAAGGCCTGGCACTTTTCCAAGCATGCTTTGCAAAGCAAATCCCACATGACCAAGTCTGTACATCACGTAAATGCAGACACGCTTGAGTAAAGTGCACTGTGCTTTCCTTGGGCCATGGCAAAGGAGGTGATGCAATCCACAGCTTGGAAGCTGTCAGAAAAGGAAGATGTTCCAGATTTTAATGTCCACTGATGCCGCGTTATTTCATTGCTTCTTTTTTTTTGTTTAACAGAGAAAAAGTAGTTTGGCACCATGTGTAAGTAGATGGTTGAATATCTATGTTATATATGATATGAATATATATGATGCTATTTAACCATCTTAGAGCAGTCTGTTTTGACAGTCATGCTTTAAAGACTCTCTTGCCACAGAGTGTGGCTTACGATGCATTTGGTGCTCTGATGCTTTCCATAGTACCAGTGACAGGGTGCCCTGTGGGGAAGCACAGCTGGTGTGCAGCAGCGTTCTCCACGCACCCACCCAGCCTCGCAGCCCAGGAGCAGCAGCCAGGGTCCATACCCTGCATTCAATGGTCCTCTACAAATTCCTCCTGCTTTTAAGCCTCCAGCGCAGGGAACTTTTTGCACCCCAGTGCATCCAGTGAACTATTTCCCTTTCTCTCCTTGTTTCCACTGCTTCTGAGAGCACTGGGAGACTGGGAAACAAACAAATAACTAGGCCCAGGCAATTCCTGTGCAGTGAGGGATGCTTGGCTGCAGGAACCACTGCAACTTTTACTGCCTTCATGTGCAAATTCTGCCTTTGACCCTGCAACAGGGAGCACAACGATATCGGCAATGAAAAGCATTGGTTTTAAGGCAATTTCATTCATTACAAGAGTTTCTCTTATGCTTACTTACTGCACCAAATTTTATAATACTCCCATCTGCTTTGATAGTAACCAAGTTTTAGAAATAGTTAACAAGCTATAGGTGGCAGAAGAGCTTGAGTTGTCAGACTAGCTTTACCACTTCCCTTGCGAGGCAAATGCACCACCAACAATCCAAAAGCTTTAATAACCCACATGGGAGCAAAAAGAGCTGGGATTAGAATCCAGGCCCTCATCTCCACTGGCCCAGAAGAGAGTAGAGTACTCCTGCACCGCAGACATTTATGGCACACCTTTACAATTGCAAGTCTATGAGTTCTCATCCCAGGGCAGGCTAGCTGGAAAGTTATGCATGCAGTTAACCATCATCCTGCCAGAATAAATCTGTACTCAACGCTGTAACAACTCACTTGTCAATACTTCTCAATTCAACTTGAATAAAAACAAAAACCTGCGAGATTCTCTTCACTTCAAGCTGGTAGAGCTGTTATGCTTGCAGCTACTGGAGGTATCTGCTTCCAGGCCAGAACCTGCATAGCACTTATAGCCTCTAGAAGCCATGTGAAATCCTTCCTATCACTTCAAGCTCAAGAGCAGCTGAATTCAGTCACTTACAAGGATTCACTCACAGCCCTTCTCTTAGACTCAAATTTGTCAGCTCAAAACCCATTCACAGTCTCTACTTCTGAAACCAATTTCAGACTTTAGTTGTCAAGAATGATCCTGGTGTGCAGCAGAAACAGTGGAATACGTTAAGTGTTCAGAGGCCACATACTGCTGCCACTGCAGAAACAGACAACCGCCATTTCACGTCTTCATTTTGCAACTAATGGAGTTAATTCTGAATGCATAGACTGTGGACAATTATAGCAAGGATATTTTGGGCTACCATTTCTCTTTTTACAAACAAACAGATAGCTCCATGGATTGTTTTCTCATCTACATATGCGCTGGTATTTAAGAGGTTCTCTGACAACCTCATGTGATTGGAACTCCAAAATAAAAACCTTGGCAAGGAATATTTTTTTGTTTGGGTTTTAAAGAAAACATTCCTTCATACATGCGACTGGATTAGTTTAGGTTCTACTAATTCAAGAATGCAAGCCAGATCCTGAACTCAGCTGAAAACCAAAATATATCGCTTAATTTTCCAAAGAATGGCTTTGCTAAGAGAACTTTTCCCCTGTCAGTGTTGTATGTGGGATTGAAGAGAGTACCCTGAAATCTGTCTTTCTATCCCCTACAGAAAGCACATAAGCAATTAGAAGAAACACGGGCAGCTAGAAAAAAGAGAAGAGTGAAGCACTGAAAGCCATTTTCACAGCCCTCCCCTACGTCGAGTCAGATGGAGAGAATGTGAGGGTTTTACTTGGCCCCACACAGAGGCCTGCAGATGCTGGTCTCTATGTCTGTCAACAAGTATAGAAAAAACAGTTATGGGAGGCTGTCGCACTGTCAGCTTCAAATGATGGTGGCTTCAGAACATGGAGAAGAGGTGATCTCACAAATATCCGAGCTCCTCCAAGGTACATGCATGCAACTCTGGGACACTGCTGTGCCCCACCTCTTCATAAATCCTTGAATTTAAATACACATGAGCAGAAAGCCATTATTTCTTAAAGCACATGAAACAGAGACTGAGAGCAATCAAAAGCACCCTACAGTACACACACTGAAACAGACATCCACTCTACTTAACCAGCTTGGTTATTAATCTGACCACGTGTTGCTTTAAAAAGTATCTTCCAAAATTCTGTCAGCAACCAGTTCCCTCACAGAGGCTGCCACTCATCTCGTGGTGGGGAACACTGTGGGTGTATCTACTAACACCGCATTCATGTGGTCTGTAGTGAGCAACATCAATAGTTGAAGCACTTTCCAGCATTACTCTATACCTAGAGATAGGAGGTACAAACTGTGGCAGTGCGCCTTCTCCAGTCAGAATTGTTGAAATACTTTCACCTGATGTGATTTTTAAGGGAACCCAGACTTATATCCCTCAGCTGCTTTATCCCATTAAGTGCTTGCCTGCAGCAGCTGGTAGGCAAAAGCTAGGTGCAAGGTCACATCTACATGTTCAGTGAGCACTGACCTCTCCACTGCCTCGCTTGTTTTTCCAATCCAGAACTGGAGGTATAGTGTCACACTGGTTATTTTGCAAATCTCAACAGTTACTGGACCAATTTTAGGATGACCAGCCTAAAAGCAGCAGCTAAGCAAGTTGTAGGGACCTGAATTTCTACTGTCCACAAAACTATAGCAAAAGCCTCTTGCTCTAGAAGTATGTTTCTTGTGAACACTCAGTTTCTTGTTTCCATCACAGTGAGATCCCACCAGCACACACCTGTGGGCTCCTCACCAGCAGCGGTCTGCACAAAGTAGTGTTATAAAAGTCACCAAGTAGAGTTGCTGCCTCAGCTTTTCTGATCTATGAAGAGCCATTCACATCTCCCCCACAGCAGTTTCTGCAAAAGCCTGAATAAACACTTCTTCCAAAGATCAACAGCTCTCCAGGACATGGCAGTTGGGAAAGGAGGATCTCAGCATGTGAAAAGTACACTCCTGCGGGGGAGTTGTTAAAAAACAGATTCTATCAGCCCAGGTAATTTCCTTTTCCAGTCCATAGCAAACAGACACATGACAGCACGACAAAGCCTTCTGAATGCTACACAGGGGTTATAGAACAATGGGATATCTGCCAGGCAGAATGCATCACTACCAGTAGTGTAGCATACAACCTCTCCACAGCCCACAGTCAGCACAAGTGGCAGGGGCACACAGCATATATGCCCTGGCACCCACGCTGTGATTTATTCCATCATTAACATGCAGGGAAGCAAATGCCTTGTCTGCTCTCAGATGAATAGGAACTGCACTCTGACTTACAGAGCAGAGTCCAAACAGTGCAGAAGGACCTACCCAAATGTTAAGAGCAACAGTTAGGCCCTTTAACACTAAGCAAAGGATGAAACAGTGACCTTCCATCCCACAGTTACTGTCACAGGTACTTCCCAACAGCAACTTTATATGAATCCCTTAGGCAAGGTATAAACCTCAAGTCCCTCTTGCCACCTCTAATACCCCCAGCCGTGTTCCTCCCTGCACAACTCAGCCTCAAGCTTTCCTTTGCTATCCTTTCAGATGTTTCAGTTTTGGTCAGTGATGTGCAAGAATCCCTTCCAGCCTCCTCTGGTAGCCTGTTTCCCTACTTCTTGGTGTGCTCCATATGGTACTATAATGACTCAGCTACTACTGATACTTCGGTGAGGCCACCTTAGGTTATACTTATTATTCACTAGGAGCAACTCAGGGCGCAAATGAAGCCATCTGTTTGATCTGACAAGCAGCTAGTCTTATGGGTGGAGTATAAAGTCAAACAGGCTTTCAAGTTGCACCACAGATAATTCAAGCTCCAAAGGGGAGAATGAAGGAGAAATGATGTCATGTGCTCTCTTGGTGAAGCTGAACCTACACAATATACAAATATGAGGGCATCAAAGTATGAACTAGCTTCACATTTGTCAACTTTATATTAAAAGAAAAATAAAATAAAATTTAAATCACAGTTTCTTTTACAAGAGAGTGATGCCAAACTAAAAGCGGAAAACTTTGAAAAAAGAACTTCCCCAGAAGTGGTTGTACTGTTCGCTTCAGTGCATGCTATGGGATAAGTGCCATATGGTTTTGTCTCCAAAAAACAAAGGTCACATCCATCATTACTCAGCAGCATTATTCCGCAGCTACACACACTGAGCAATGACCCATTAACATGTGCACAAATTACCTCAACATCCCAGTGAGCAGGTCAATGCATCCTGTACAGAAACTAGAACAAAGGTTTCTCTCTCCTTCAGATCTTACCATTACGACTTTTCATATGCAAATATCACTCTCCAAGTAGTTATTGGATTGATTGATATCACTGACACTTGCATATAAAAACTCTGGCATATCTGTACAATTGTATAACTATGTGGAACAAAAAACCTGTTCAACTCAATAGCTGGCAGTCTGTCTGCTAGGTGAGTACCCTCGAGGGCCAAGACATGAAACAGCAAGTATACCAGCTGATCAATACCTCCGTGCGGATTGAGTTACTTCAGGGACCTGTATATCCTGGTTAAGTGTGATTCTTCCAAAAATTTCATCTCATAAAGCACCCTAATTTTAAACATTTGGCCTTTACAGACCTGCTGCCAGCCGTGTTGACTGGTGCTTTATCAGGCTTAAGGCAGACAGAAGGGGAGATGATCCAAAGTTCATGATCTACAATGTGTTAGTAGACTACTGCTCCCAGAAGAATGATTTTTTTTGACAAACTTATATAAAACAGGTTACTTAGAAGTATCTTACCATTTTCTGCCAGCTAGTTGCACAGCTATATTACAGTTTTATGTATTTACCTTTAAGCACAAAGCTTTAAAGATTTCCAGTCATCTCAAAGAAATCGACTTAAATAGAGCATCTGAGTGGCATTAATTCATTCATGAGCCTGTCAGGGCTGCACAGTTGCCACAGCTTTGCTCATGGAGAAACAGCAGCAGGAAGCTTGACAGAATTCACTTGTAGTACCAAGCCTTCGTAAGACCCAGGTACCTGCCCAGGAACAGGGTGGGCTCCAAAGCAACCCTCCATGCTCCCACAGTCTTAACAACTGGAGCAACTTGAGCTTTCTATGGTGCTATGGTACTGCAAAACTGTTAACTTTAACTGAAGCCAATTAAGCACTTCAGGGTTTGACCTTTTAGATATGTTAAACTGCATGTACATTTTTACACAGCAGCTTCCAACTGTGATCTCATCAGTGACCAATACCACAACTAGCCATTGCAAACTAATTTAATAAAAACCAATTCAATGAAGCAGGCAGGCTTTGGAATGTAAAATGGATTATTTTATTTTCTATTCTAAAGATATTGGAAAAGAATGAGGTTTTACGTTTTCAAAACAAAAAACTACTTCTCAAAAAAAAATTTTCCTGGATAGTTTCCTTCACTGTCTTCATTGTCCTAACATTGAAGCGAAAGCTTCAGTGTTTCATGAAGTCCCTGTCCCATTGAATGGCTGAGTAAGAAAAGTAAAAAGAAATAAGACAAATGCTAGTTGTTCTGGTTATGAAAACACAGCATGTACTTTGCAAAACAAAGTGTATTCCATTTCACGCAGAGAGAAAAGGTTAGTAAACTGAGGCCTGCCACAGTTCAAATTCAAGCTTAATGTAAGGTATAATTTCCAAGAAACCAAGAGAAATAGTGTCTGCCTAATTATGGATGATTATAACCCTAGCCAGCCACAACAGATTTACTGTGAACTTAATTTGCATTATATGCCAAAGTTTCAATCACATTTTAAAACCCCTCAATCTGTATTATCATTTACAGCACAGTAATTGCATATCTGCAAAGAGACAAGCAACAACAAAAGCCAAGCTCAAGACAGATTCTGGCATTCTGGGTATTACCAATACAATCTTTGGAAAGGCGGATGCTGTGGTAAATTTTATCTATTAAAATTAACCTAATCCAATATGACATTAGGGCTTGTGTCACAGCTGTTCATATTCACCTTAAGCCTTTGTTAGTTAACAGAAGAATTTCCCAAGTGATACTTGAAGTATATTGGTATAATGTCTGGAGAGCTTCTGTTAGAGGCACCCATGGCTACATTACTTGAAGTGAAAAAACCCCTACTACTAAATGCTTGATATTGATTTTATTCTTCTCAGGAGTTCAAGGATACTGGAAACTATCCATTTTTTCTCTACTTTTTTTTTTTACTACACAATAAATTTTCTTTAAAGACAAAAGTAATAAATCAAATTACATATATGAGCAACCAAAAACTCAATTTATCAGATGAGTGATTCTGGGGAGAAAAGGGCCAGTAATCTAATAGAATAAAATGTTTTTCTCCAATACCAAATATAACACTCTATTCAAACGTTATTGACCTCTGCAGATATTACTAGCTTGCTCATTGTGTTTAAAAAACAATTTCCTATACAACAGATCCTGTGCCTAGACAGAAGGCATTTGCAGGAGCATCAGCTACCAATGACAGGATTCTCCTTTCATGTTAAACGTGGGAAGTTTTTATTAAAGCTAGGCTACAGTAAGTAAGTGTGCAAACACTGGTCTGAAAAGCAGCTGAAAAGTACACATTCTTCACCCATTTAATTAACTTTGGCATTTCAAAATGCAGAGCTGCTATAGAATAATATTTTTATTACAAATATGGTGAGAGAAAAACGTAACCCCTACCATAGTACTGTTCCAGCCAAGCTCTGCCCCAATCTTTTGCTATTTATTGCTTATTTCAGTATTTATTACTCTTCAATATGGGCCAAAACACATTGTGTTTGCACACTGCTGATTAACTGAAACTGTATTTGCTGTCATTTCAGCAGCTGCCAGCCAAACGGGAAAAACTCACCTTCTCTACCCATTTCAGTCTATTTATTGTCATTGCTATCCACGGTGTCCTGAATACTAAAACATCTTCTCCGTGCATTCGCGTTTTATAGAAAAAAAAAAAAAAAAAAAGAAAAAAAATAAAAGCTTGCAACTGTAAACAGAAATCAAATATGTCAGAGAGGCATTTCTCGCCCCCAGGTTTTGCCCAGGAGGGTGCTGCTGGAAGCAAGCAGGCAGCAGCCACAGCTCAGGCAGTTCCACAAGCGGCTGCCACACCTGGAGCCAAGGGCACCATCCTGCCTCCTCCGACCCAGCCCCACTGCCCCCAGCACACAGCCAGGGAGAGGGACCTGTGCGTCCCACTAGGGCTGCTCCCGTGCTGGGGAGCAGGGGTGACTACCCAGCTGGGACCTCTCTGTTCAACAGCAGCTAAAAGCCGACCCATCAGCTGGTGCCTCCTGCGAAACTGCACCCTGCTACAGCTGAAGGGCAGGACCCACCGCATGCTACTGAGGTAGCACACCCTACACCCAGCCCTCCCAAGCTTTTGCTGGTCTTTCACTGCAGTTTTAGTTGCAACCACCTGTCTCCCTCCAAGGCTGCTGTCTGGCTTTCCAGAGTCCCCAGTTTTGGTCGGCTCCATTGTGACAAAGAAAATGCTACAACCGCAGCAGTAGAGAACAGAGACTGTGTGCCAACCTGTTTCACCCTAATCAGGTACACAGAGAGGGCGATAACTCTGCAGTGAGGAGAGATACGATATTTTCTCTTGCTGCCATTTCGTCAGGTCAGAGCAGGGAAGAACACAACCATGCACCGTTACCACCCCAGCATGTCCGTGCAGCTGGCCTACCCTCCCCAGATAGCATTCCTGGCCTCCTCAGGGAGCAGGCCTAGGGGCTACGCAGCCATGAGGCACAAGCATTTCTGCTTGTTTCTGCAGGTTTTTTTTGTAGGTAGAATCACAGGGACCACAAAGATCATTGAGTTCCAACCCCCCTGCCATAGGCAGGGACACCTCCCACCAGACCAGGTTGCTCAAAGCCTCATCCAGCCTGGGCCCAAACACTTCCAGTGATGGGGCACCCACAGCTTCTCTGGACAACCTGTTCCAGTGTCTCACCACCCTCATAGGAAAGAATTTCTTCCTAGTATCTAATCTAAATCTCCCCTCTTTCAGTTTATGTTTAACATGTTTGTTGCCAGGTTGTTTTAACAGTAAGAGTCTGTCTCAGGGGAAAGTCTCATGATGCCACTGAGTTACCCCAACAGTTCTCTGCGAAGGGTGAGGTTTCCCTCACCCTCTCTTTACCCCTCCAGCAGCTCTGTCCACCTGAGAGCACCCACAGATCACCACCCTCTCCTCCCTAGTGAGTGCTGGGGCTGGTGCGCTGAGGCACAGGAGGAGGACATTCAGCAGCATCAGGCTGCCACATCAGCTCCAGCCATGACAGCCCAACCCCTTAGCGGGGGAAGCAGAAGGCTCCTTGCACTGCAGCACTAATCCCCACCTTGTGCAGTAGCAGGCATTGGCCATTCACATTACCAGTAAACTCCAATTTCCCAAATGAAGACCTAGAGATGCTTCCAGGTAGCTAATAGCCCTGGGAGGGACTGTTCTGGCTGCAAAGTCTCAGCACCTCTAGAAAACTGATAATGGCATGAATCCATACAAAAATAAATACAAGGAAGAGGAGGGGGCTACTTATAGTAGATGTTAAGCCATTAGCTGTAACAAGAGCTTTACATTTCCTTGTGAAACATCAAGGGAGATGCTTCAAACAAACTAGAAGACTTGATTTCAAAGTGACAAGTAGCCCTGGGAAGGAGGGAGGGTGAAAAAAGCTAGGAAGATAAATTAGTAATAGAAGATAAAAAGTTGGATTTGGACACTAACTCTTGTTCCTATCTTGCCAGAAGCCAGCAGGTAGGTAAGTGGCAAACCAAGGAGGAACCCTGAGTAAAATCAAAGCTTGACTCACTGAGGTTTCCCAAGATGGTGGAGCCAAACTAATCTCTCAGTAAGCGAGGTGGAGACTCACTCCCTCCTCTCGCTCAAGAGTGCCGCTGCACTCCATCCCCTTCCCAGCACTGATTCTCCTCTGACCCCTTGATCAGACTAGTCAGCTCACTAAACCACTAGAAAACTAACTCAGCAAAAGAGCTACAAATTTCCTGCCAGCATAGCGGGCTGACTCAGCTGACCAAGGGCAATCTCGTGCAACTGCACAATGAAGGCAACAGGAACATTCAGAGCAGGATAGCACTCTTCTGGCAGCGATAAGACACTTGCCATCTTACATATATGGGTGGGGAATCACTCTGCAGTGGAAAGAGGAAGAAAGAGCAAAGGAGGCAGCATTTGTTACAGCAAATGGGGCAGCATAGAGAACAGGAAGTAAGAATGGCTGATTTTTATAAGAACAGCCATAGGACAAGACCATTGACAGCTAGCTGACCCATGACTGCTGAGTAGGTAACTGTCAGTGCCACACAGTGTTGGTGAGCGGAGCAGTGAGGAAACGAAGCTCAGGGCACTGTTTTACAGTTGATTCCTGACTGAAGTATGCTGGGTTGCTCCATTCCAAAGATCCTATGATTTCCCAGCTTGCACTATGAATCGGTTTCCTTTTCTCAACAGAAACTCCTAGGAAAGTCATCCAACTAAAGCTCAGGACTAAAAACACCATCATCATCAAATGCAGTGCAGAAGCAAGACACTTACCAGTGGTGCCCCGGGCAATAAATTGAGTACAACAGACATCTTTGAAAAGTTCTGACCACACTGAATGTAAAATATGCTTTTACATACAGTAGTAGCAGCACTTCAAGCTACTGCAAAAACACAAGGATATTGCACGTTGTTTCCTTGCTCAGTAATTATGAAAATATCGGTGAATATTTGCTTTGAGAATGAAGTGTACATAGCATAGTACCTTTGCACAAAGGTGATAAAATCCCTATGCACTTGCAGATCTGTGACTCATCACAGGCTCTCGCTTCAAGAGATGAGTACTCCTGACCAACGGGTTTAGAGGTACTAATGAAAGAGCAGAGTCCAGGTTATCTTATTGCCCTTACCATTGAAACACTGAGATGATATGGATCATTGACCCAGTAAGAGCCCAGGTGAATTTCTGCCATCTTAGCAATCTGAGTCGTTCCACAAACACTAGGGCCAAGGAGGGAGCACGACCACACAGTCAAGAACAAAAGACTTTCCCCAGTTAGTCACATAGGTCTGACTCAGCTTCTTACAAAACCACAGGCTTTGGTTTTAGTACCCAACCCCTACTTTGATTGCAGATGGTCACCACAGCAACTCTGAGGACGTTGTCTTATCTCTAAACCCTTCTTTGAATTCAATTTTTCCACACTGGGCATTAGTTTCTCACATTAAATGCTATAAAATTCCAAAATTAAGTTAATCTAAGAAGTTGAATTAGAAGTTACAGTGCTCAAGAGCACAACAGTCCTGAACTTCCATATTTAAAGGCCAGGTATAAGTGCGCTTTCATTTACTTACCTTTTTGCTTCTTCTAAGTGGCACAGATACTCATAAGCAATGTTCTGACGCCTCCTCTCATCCATTTCCTCCGCTGAAAGCCTTTCATCATCCACAATAGCTGCAAACAGAAACCCATATCAAGTTACACATGAGTCAAGGGTGATTCTTAGAGTAATTTTCCTGAGAACCTAGGCAAATTACTGCAGTAAAGAAATTAAAAGATCCCTCCTCCTCACAAGAGGCCCTTTACAGCATGGTGCACAAATATTACCAAGAAGATGCTATTCTCTCTATGGTGAATTCCTCGACTTTCACTTGTTCAAAACCAGGTGTGTTTTGCTCTTTGTATATCAGGTGGTTTGGTGGCAGGATGGAGCACTCAAACACATGGGGCCAAGGCTGGGACCCAGCAGAGCCTCAGCTTACACATTCTGAGGAGTTTGAGGACTCCCATGTGGAAGCTCAAAGCAGCAGTGAGCTGAGCAGCCCTGTACTAAGCAGAGCCTCAGCAGCGGAGACAAATACAATAATGTACAGCAGGTCTATCTCAAGGGCAACTTGGGAATCAGCTGCAGCTTCAGGAACCTGTGGGACCGCAACAGACTGAGTTGACTCCCACTGATGGGGCTGATGAAGGCTGTAATCAAATGAACAAGCTGTGGTATTCACACCCCACTTACTGCTGCAACCACATCACTTCCCATAAAAACACTCTCCCAGCCTATTAAGGATGACTGATTCTGTGCATATCTCCAGCTGCAAACAACCTTGACTATTAACAACTACTACCCTGTGACTGGTTCCCCTCTCTTTGTACAGAGGACCTCTGTGAGAAAATCTACAATTCTTCAAAATGTGACTAGCAATGAAGCTGAAGGACCGTACATTAGTGCTGACTCCTGGATGAGTTTCTATCACAGCACATGAGGCTTTGGGAAACAGCCTTCAGCATAGACTCATTACCAAAATTACCTATTTGTGCTAGCAGCTGCCAAAAGAACTGTCCCTGCCCTCCCTCATGTTTCCCAGCCATGTTCTTCCCATCACCTCTTGAGCCAGCAATCCTACAGCTGTGTTAATGAATCAAACCAAGGGGCAGCGCTCACCCAAGAGTGACAGCTACGAAGAAACCTGCTTCCAGGAAGATCAAGTCCCTGATCTGAGCCACTGCACACCTACGAGCACGCTGGTGCAGGCACAGGGGAGGGGACGGAAACACAGGGCTGGGCCAGACACTTTCTGTGGCAGCCCAACAGCCGGTTAGCTGACAACATCAAGATGCATCTTGAGTAAAAAAAACATGGGCCCCCTCTCCTCCTAAAATGCTCTGGGAGGTGCTTTTTCGAGTTCAACTGCCACACAGATCGCACATGCCACAAGCCAGTTTTCAGCATTTCCCTGACACAGCTGCCTCACGCAGTCGGTAAACAACTTCAGTAGCTGGCAGGGGTAACTCAAGTAAAAGACACTATAATAAAGCAAGAAGCTGGGCTTTACAAGTGCATGCATACTTTTAAGGCTATACCTCAAAAAAACCTCCAACGCAGAAATAATCCCACATGCATTTACTGAGGACACAAAAGAAGTTACACTACTCGCCCACATTTTGGACTGTTGCTGCCACACACTTGTTAACGTATCATACAGTTGCTTTAAGCTTTGTAGTTTCAGTTTTAATCACCATAAGCATTGATATCTCTCATCTTCCTTTGCTTTTAAGATGGCTCTTCCTAATTACCCAGAAGTTTCATGCACCGATAAAACAAATACGTGTCTTGCTCTGAGTCCTTTTAAGTCTGGTAGCTCCGTAAGTGTGACTCACTCTAAAATGAGCCCTCAGATATTGTAATCAGGCCATCACTTGCTGTGAACCAAAACATTAGTTTGGAGGCAAACATGAGATGCAGATGATAAAAATACTGAGGCTGGCAAACTGGCCATGGAGGCTGTTCTTGCCCATGCCACCACCAGCACGTCCACTGGTTGCTCCCACTCCCTGACAGAGCTCCTCTGCCACAAAGGCAGCCTGCCTCCCCAGAGAAGTATTGATGAGCCACCACGCTGAAATTTAATATATCACTTTACTACTTGTGATATTGAGCTCTAAAGCCACTTTTCAACCATCATATCACTCGCTCAGCTATGAGGACCCCACAGATGAAAACAAATGCCACCAGAGGAACCCCTCTGACCATTCTAGTTGGCTACAGCCCTGTCAGCCAGGATGGGGCAGCTAATACTGGACAGAGCCTTCGTCCCCCATGACACAGGTCCCATGCCCTGCTCCTCTTAGCTCATTAAACAGCCATTTACTCCTGCCCTCCAAACACAACTCACCACAGCCACAAGTAAAGCTGCAAAAAAGGCAGTTTGTCTGAAAGTCGGAGTAAGAAAACCACACAACCCATTTGATAAGTGTCAGTCTAGGAGTTTACCTGAACAAGAATAATGCTTTATAATCTAGTCCTGAATCTACACATCTACAGGCTCCTCCCATCTTCAAGTGGCTAGCCTCAAGTCTGTCATTATAATTATTTGCAAAAGATTGGTTCAGAGGGTGGATGAAGGCACTGACAGAAATCGTGGGATTGTAATAGTCGTTCTGCTTAGGTAACCCTCCAATAAGGAGGGAAAAGGGCAAGAGGCAAGCAGTAGTAACTTTCTGACACTGAAAAGTGGAAAGACCTTTTCTAAAAGAGGTACTGTATCAGCAGCTCACAGGTAGGAGATTAGGCTTCTTTCCCACCATGGCCAAAGCAGCTGTTCCTGGGCTGAAAACCTGAGCAGAGAAAAGGCAGAGCACTGGGAGTGCCAGCACTTAGAGTGCTTATGCTGGGAAGATTCTCTTGCAGCACCGGCTTCTGATAAGACTGGTTACACGCCTTCCCCCTCCAGCACATACTGGCTTCAAAGTGACAGTGATATCACATCAAATAGGCAGTTACAGACACTTTTAGAAACAACAGTGACAACCTGCAGGACAGAGGTGCAGAGGAAACCACTTTGAAGGCTCGGGTCCTTAAAGACTAGTTTACTATAATATATTTTGGCAAAGGCTTCAGTCTTTGTCTGGAGCCCTGCAGATAGCTTTCCACAACTTCAGACAAACACCCTACGAGTGCATGTATCAATGCAGCCACACCAAGTTCAACACACAGATGAGCTTGGTTTGAAGAGAGAAAGCTCAGTCTTTCTGCCTAATAGGAGAAGCATTAGTCAGGAGACTTGGAGACTGATGAAAGAACACTTACATCTCCGCGGCACCAATAACTTCTTGATAACACTCCACTCACAAGGGAAGACAGTGCTGCAATAAAGTATGTTACAAGGCAGAGTAAGCAGGGTTGGACTTCACTTGAAGACCTCCAGCCCACTGGTAAGGCAAAGTAGGATCCAGGCAGACACAACACATTGCAGCTGAAAAGATCCAAATGCCACAGAACAAGGCACATGTACACTACCTAGAAGCTATATCAGGGGGGTGGGAAGGGGAGGCATCTAAAATAACATCTTATCATTCAATTAATGATTGTGTGAAATTATTAATTTTGTGACTTTTGATTTGGAAAGAAGATAAAAAATATCAAATTTTGCCTCAAAGAAGGAATGTTAAGAGTATATCTGGACTACTAAGAAGAACTAATAAAAATGCCAGTGTATCTAGCTTAAAAACTACCAGTTTCAATTTATTTCAGATGTTGCCCCCCTGTTTGCCAACAGGCAATACATAAAAAGCATGTGTGCTAAGACACTAAGTTCCCTCATAGATATTTCTTCATGGAAAAACACTATAGGAAAAGTGTGTAGGAAATACTGCATGGAGCAGTGAAGTGCTACTAAAGCCACACCTAATTTTGAACAAACACAAGAAGAGACTTACTCTAGCACTCAGGATGATGCAGCAATTGTCTCTAATTCTCACAATTGATTCAATAGAAATAAAGTCATATCCTATTAGCAACTTCTTACATATTCTCATTCCACATATTTCTCACAAAAATAAGTCTCTTTAGCAGGGAGTGTTAGTAACTTGAGAGACTCGAGCATCTCCCATCAGCTGACATATCACATTTGAGTTGGATTGGATGATCTCTATGGTCCCTTCCAACTCTAAAAAAATTCAGTGAAATTTACATTCACCCTTATCTGTGTCTGAAGGAAGTATTTGCCCTGTGTACCATCACCATAGAAGAAGCAGAAGATCAGGCAAGGCAGTAGCTAGGGCTAGTGGATGTTTGGGTTTGGTAATGGATTGCAAAAACTTTCTGGTGTTCCATGATCCAAGACAGCCACTTCAGTTGTTGGCAAATACTTGGAGCTCTGTCAGCTGCTGACCACAGGGCTGCCAACACAACCCATGTGCCTACAGACAATATGGCACAAGCAGCATCTACTGAGTCTGACTCAACATTAGTAGACAACGTAAAAGCATTTCAACCCTCTGGATTTGAATAAGTTTTCAAAAATAGGGCCACCACTTTTGAAGCTGCATTGTAATTACTGAAATTAGTAATCAGCCCAGGTATGCAAAAGTCACTGGAGCCATAACCTTACTAACCTTCCAGTGTCTGGAAAGGGATCCAAACTTTCAGGTTCACACAAGATATACTCAGTTTACACAAGAATTTTGAGAACAGGTGCTGGTTGTGTAAATGTCGTCCAAGTTCAGAGTTAACCCTCTTATCACAGCCACAGCAAGGATTTTGGAGGTCTCAGGGGCACAGAGATAATCCCCATCAACACTGAGCTGACCAGATCTCTCCCATTAGTATGTTTGTACTTGAGATGACATTAAATAAGAGGTATTTTACGGGTCCAATTTGCAACAGTTTTCAAATGAGCCCATGGATGCATGGACTATATTTTTCAATGAAGCTAAACTTTAAACTTCCTTACTAATATGTAAGCAAAAAGTGTGTAAGGAAAAGCAATGTTTGTTTTAATTTCCAAATGCAAATTTATGGAACACTTTACAAGGCATAATTCTAAGTTATTCCAGGATAACAATTCCCCAAGCAAACAGGTTTTGTTGTCTTAAAAAAATGAGGCTAGGAAAAAACCCTGCAAAACCTATAGCAGCATTTAAGGCTTCATTGTCATTCATTTGTGCTCAGACTTATGACTTTCTGCAATAGCTCAAGAACAGCACGTGGCTGCTTCTAGCAGGTACAACCTTTAATAAGGCATTTGCCACAGACACACTGAAAGACTTCCTATACTGAGTAAGGCAAAGAAAGAAACAGAGGCTTTTATTTCCCAGGGCCAATCCACCTCAATTTGCTGCCATCAGAGACTTTTTCCCATGGAAAGTGAGACGTGATCAAGGAGGAGGGTGGCTCTTTTGGCACCACAGCAGGGAAGCTCAATACACAGGACATAACAGAGTACGGAGGGAACAAAATCCTCTTAGAGTGACAGAAAAGAATTTGTAAAGTCAGGATCGAGGGAGAAGAAAAGAGATACACGAGCGAGCACTGTAAAATGTTGGAATAAAAGTTTTTCACCGGAGTATTTGAATTAAACATTAGCTAAACCATACTTGGCAGTCGCAGCTGTTTGCCATCCTGGCCACGCAGTAGGCAAGGCAATGCAGTGCTCCAGTCTACTGGTGAGAAATTCTGTGTATCCCTCCCCGCCCCCTCCACTCGAGCCCATCCCCACATCCCCAGTATTAGCACACTGAAAAGCATTTAACAGAGCCGTGCTGTAACAGCTGAAAACGCAAAAGCCGAGCCCCTCTTGCACAAAAGCTCCTGACTGACGCTTTGCTGGCCATAGCCAGCCCCAGTGAAAGCTGAGCCTGGTAAAACAAGCTCTAGGCAGCATCCCTTTTATGTCTGCCTGTACCATGAGGACAAGCTGCAAACGTGAGCATTTGCCTTGCGCTTCAGTGATGTAGATTCAAGAAAAAGCTAGTTGCATTTCAGGTGGTCAAGGTGGCTTAAAACCTTAGGTTATATGAGAGCATGTAACTATTTTTCCCTAGTGTGAAAGAGGCCAATAAATTCAGTGCCGTATTTTAGTCCTAGTAAAATTTCTACTTTCAGGTACCCAGCATCCCCAGGAGTGCCCGCCCAGGGCACTTCAGCTCTGTGGTCACTCCTAGGTTGGCAATTCAAGTGCTGCTACTGCACCAACACAGCACCAGCCAACCCCCATCACTGGAGCAGGTCTGATCTGGTGCTTTTCTGATCTGGGCTTACTGCTACCTGAGCTGCCCTGACTGCAGTGGGGCAGGATCTTACAGTACTGCCAGGCAGCTGGAAAAATAAGTGGACAGGATTACATGTACAGATATCAGAAAAATACTGCTCAAAGCTACAGAGGCAGAAGAAGTTCCCTCCCAAGCCTTCACTCCCAGTATTGACTCACAGGCATCTAATGCAAAAGTTTAATATGCAGAAGAAAATACGCCAACTTTAATGATGTTAACAGAAAGGCTACTAAGAAAAAAGTCTTTACAGCACCAAACAGGTGCTGTTAAAGGTGTTCTGCTATTAAGGTATTTAGTACCCACTGGTCTGTTGTTACACTGGAAGACATTTATCTTTATATGAAAAATTTAAGGCTTCGATCAAAAGAGCTTTCTATAGACTTCCTCTGCCAAAGAGCACAGTCACAAGCAGCTAGTGCATGTCCCGCAACAATAAAACCAGATGGCCTGAGCCTTTTTCTATGGCTTCAGTTAAGGGAATTCAGTCCATTCCCTGAACATTAGCTCCAAGAAAAGGCTCTGGACAAAGGCAGACACTGCAAGCACTCAAAAACCTACCACAGCTGCGAACTTGGAGGGCAGACTCACTTAGACTAATACATTTCATTAAATTATGAGGCTCCACAATATGGCATTTTTCAAATCTTTCCAACATTGAAGTATTCTCCCCCTGCCTTAAAAATTACTATGTCTCTCCCAATCTAGTTATTACATTGTCTGAAGCATACAGGCTCAGGTTTTCATATAGAAATACACACGCATCTTCTGGCCAGCAGACAGACATTATCTGCTCTCAGAAAGGTCACACAGGATCTACAGGACCACCATTCTGGGGCAGATCTCCCTAGCAGACACTGCACAATCAGGGAAAACAAACAAACACCATTATCATGGGACTGTTGACAACAGAAATACAGTAAAAAGGCATCCTGATGTAAAATTCAAAATGTTTGCTAAACCAGTCTTTCCCTTGAGCTTTCTGATGGAGCCTCATTCCTGTTCATTCACTCTCCGTAGTCCTCCTCCTTCCATTTCCTTAAGAAAGGTCTTTTTTCAGCCTTAAGTATCTGCTACCACAAGTGCAACCACATCCATTTACAGAGACTGAGCACTATTGCAGTATATGAACCTTAGGACTGTCATACCAAAGGGAGGGTGATGCAACTGCAACCACAGCCTGTGCTTCCGAAGCCAAGTGTCAAAACTGTTTGATTTCAGTCTGTCAAGTGTCGACACTGGCAGAAGTCTGTAGGACATCTTAAGACATGTCTTAAGATACTTGAATTCCCACAAAGTTTAAGGAAAGTCTCATTTAAGCTTGCAGACACAAGGTAGCTTTGGCATTCAGCAAATAACCACATACACTGACAGAATGTTTAACATTCATTTTTCTGCTTTTAGATATACACATCCTTTACTCTACTTTTAAACTTCAGGCTTTGTACAGTCCCATCAAATGAGATTTTATTAGAGGAAACACGTTAAAAGACATTAAGTTGTTCTGACAATATCTTATTGTATAATGATACCACAGCATGGCCGTCTCTTTACTAGTAGAGCCCTTTAACCTTGTGCAGAAAAATAATGTGGTTCATTTTATTTTAACTTTAGTATAATTGTTCTGTATGTTTGCAAGAACAAGGAGACAGAGTAATGGAGCTGAAGGAAGAACAGGAAAATCAAACTTCAAACAATTTCAGTTAGATTCAAGCGTTGCTATCTGCAATCATAAACAAGAAATGCAATTTATCAGCCTATTGCCCAACCACTTCCACCTACATATAACTGCCAGTCTCATGGTTTCCAGCAATACTTTACATAACTCCTAAATAAAATTGTAACTGTTTATCTGCGCATGCTTTGCTAGCTGGTCACCTCAAGGCATAACAGGTTTCCCCGAGATCCAGATTCTCAAAGAACACCTTTCAGTTTCTAGCTCCTTTCTATGAACTACACCATTGACCTTGAAAGAGTTGCAAGCCTAAGGAAGCATTCATGGATCCTGAAGAGGCAGTGAACACCAATTACAAGTTATTTCTTTCCCTTACAGGCCATCCTATCTCCACTTGCCTAGTCCAAAACCCGCTAACACAGCCAAGTTTGAAGGTAGCTCAGAAAAGGCTACAGTGTGGTAAGTAGTCAGTCTGGTTGGAATATTTGCTTAGTTTCCACACGCTTACAGCAAGAATGACATTTTTCATGCAGGCTTAAAAAAAAAAAGCAAAGTTTTTAAAAGGCTGGTTGGTCAGATTAGCACATCACTGGAGGCTTGAGGCATTCAAAATAATATTGCACATTCCAGCAGGAATTTCCAACAGGCTTTCCTTCTCCAGAGGTTAATTCACGAAGAAACAAGTAGTAAAATGTGAAAGGTTCCTCTGTCAGCTTTATGCATTCACTCCTTTCGAAAATAAAGGACTTGTGATTTGAATTCCATGTATTTTGACACATTTACCATTTGCTCTGTTCATTTCACTGGAATTACTTTAACCTGTTGGCTTTTTATTAGCAATATACAGTAACAATCTTCAATAAAAGAGCCAAAATTTTTACCATATGGATTCCATTTCCTTACATTTTACCTACTGTGACCTCAGTTCAACTTAACAAAAGTGGAGTGTAAATGAAATAATGAAAAGGATAGTTTAATATTGCCAGGCTAGTAAAATACACTACTCAACTATGAAAGACACAGAAAAATGTTAGTGTCTACAGTATGTCTCAGTATCCCTGTAACCAGCTTTACTCAGAAGAAAAATTCTGAGTCTCTTGCCTACAAATGCCATCAAATTTATTTCTAGCATTAAAAAGTTCATATTTCATTCCTCTCTGGAAAGAATTGCAAGTATATCAATAAGTCAAACGCATGCACACACCTACATAAGGGAAGGAGCGACTTGTGGATTGTAAAATACTTTGAAGATCACTCAAAAAGGGTGAAAAGCTCATCTGAAAGGCATTCATTTCTACACAAGGAGCTGGAAGCAGAGGTAGAACAAGTTAACAGCAAAAGGTGTGGTACCCACAGCCTTCTGCTCAACGCCAAAGGCAACTCACACCATATGTAGTCACACCACCACTGCCACCTGTGGCCACAACCCCACCCATAAACATCTGTGGATCAAGTAGAGGTCAGAAAGCCACTGCAGAAGCAGAGTGGAAGAACAGGATAGAGGGGCTTGAGACCATCAGGAGGAAGGGCAGGGCGCAGACTAAACTCACCACAGTGGTGGCAGTAAAGCCAAATTCAGGTTTGTCCACCCCTCATCCGTTTGCACACATTGATGTTGGCCCACGGCTCTATCGCACTCCTGCTGCTGCTGCCAGTTTAGGCACTCTGCTGTGCAAACAGCAACTAAGATCACCCTCATTAAGTTTTTTGAGACATTTCGGCCAACATGCAGGATCAGAATAAAGTATGAGGCTTACAGTGACAACGGGAGGCCTAGGAACTGAAGAAAAGATGCATGTCTGACAAGAGCCACTGATGCTTCACAAAAAGGCAAACTAGATGAAGTCCACAAGGGAAGAGTGTAACACAAAGGATTTTGGTCACTGTTGTTATTCTTTGGTAGAAATTCAAGACACTGATGGACATTCAAACAGTAACCAATTAAGATGTCCTGCAAATGCTGCACAGGGTTTTTGGCTAAATCAGAATCTTGTCCCGTTTCTTTTTCAATTTGGAGAGTGTCAAAAAGCTCATCTGCATTATCACCTGAAACCAGAACGGTGATTTACAGATACACTTGTAGTAAATCCCTTCTACCTGGAGGCTACTCTTGGCTGTGAGAAAGGAGAAAGACAAGAGCAACAGGAATGGAGGAGTGAAAAAGAGGGAAAGGGAAAAAACCCTCACACCTCCTGAAAAAAGTCCAACATAATATTCTATTTGGGAGTGAATATCTGACAAATCAATTCAATATTCAGATCACTGGAAGACTGACATCAAAAAGCTTCCTACCAGCAAACTTACTGTACAGTAACCAGCTGAAAGAAATGTGGTAAAATGTAGCTTGAAGAACAGAAAAGGAGGATGACAAGTAGGAACACTGCAGTGACAGGCAGAGAACCTGAGAAGAAAGCTGTGTCTGAGTGTCACTGAGAACTCAGACAAGAGCTACACGAGTCTCGGGGTCTGAACCATAAGACTCAGGAGAGCTGAAACACCTGTATAGGACAAGTCATAAGCAAGACCATCACTTAAGCACTGATTAAATTTGAAATCACCATGAGAAAGACTGCAGTATAGAAACCCTCAGCCCTGACATCTGGTCTTAATTCTTCCCTTGATAATTCATCATCCCCTACTCCTTCCCCAGCTGGTCTGTTACAGAGTCCTTCTTCTACCAAGGTCTGAAGAAATCATCTGCCTCACTCTCTCCATACTCTGAAAAGACCTCCAGAAAACACCTGCAATGTTGCAGCACATTTTTCCTTCAAGATACAAACACAAGCATGTGAATAAAAAGTATGCATGCCATAAGGTTTGCAGCCTTAAACTTGGAGAACACATTTCCTTCTAACTGCCTTGCTTTTTGTTCCTAAATAATTATCACAATCTTAATATCTTTGAAGTTTGCAATTCAAATTCTTTGATTTACAGGCTCACTGGCTTTCATTAATCTTGGGAGAAAAAACTTCAGCATTAGGAATAATACATCTGAGAATTTATTTTGTACCTACGGATCCATAACATGCAATTACACAATTTTAATTTAAAAAAAAAAAGCTTAAAATTCACAAAAATGTAAAGAAATGCTATATGATGCAGAATATCAACATATAGGTATGGTAAATTTAGGTGATGAGTGGGACCTCTGGGCACCCAGAGGCAGTGATAGAACAGAGCCATGGTGGTTCCTGCCCTCCATCTGACATTCCCAGCTCCCTTGGGAAAGCAGCTGAGCTGCTTGTGAAACAGCTCCCAAAACTGCTGTGCACTCACCAGCTATTTCTGGAGCTGAGAAGAGCCAGCACAAGCAGGAACCACAAAAAAAGGATGGAGGTACAACATCAGTCTCATAAGCTAGGATCTCACCCTACAACCCACTGTGCTGCTTCACACAGGTGCAGAAAGTCACAGGGGATGGAGATATTTCCTGGTTCCTGCCTCACAGGTGGAGATACCTTCTCATAAAAAGAAGGCAAACTCAGTGTACTCATGTAGGTAACCAGTTCAGAGGCAGTCCCATCTCAGCAATGACCTCAGTTATCACCTGAAGCTGCCTCCACTCCACAGCAGGCAAGCAAGTGCTTGCAGCGTTATTAGAGCTGGCACCACTGGCTCCAAGGTAACCTCATCCTAGTGTACCTTGCTGGGTCACTTCTGATGCACACCACAAAAGGCAAGGAGATGTTGCTTGCAAGGTAATTGCTCATACTGCTTTTCAACAACTCTAGCCCATATTTCTCCTTTACATACATACCCAGTAATGAGAATTAATTTTTCCTTCATCATGAGGAGTTAGAAAGAAAGGAGAGAACAAAAGCACAAAAGATTTAAGTCTCTGATCACAGACCTTTGAGCAAGGTTTGAAAAGGGCAGACAAACCCACACCCTTTCTCTCAGTACGTCCAGTACCTAAATACTGAGACCCAAAGCTGCTCTGAGTGACAATGACACATCTAGCATTATACATATCGCTGCAAAATCATCAGATAAACAATGACCCAGATGTTCCTCCTAACTTCTCAATAAACCAAGTACTTCCATTTCCAGAACAAGCCACTGACAGCTGCACTCACAAGATAAGTTTTCACCTAAATCATGCACTCACAAGTATTCATACTAATTCATATTTCCTTTACACTGACACAAAAATTCATCAATCTCATTTTTAAGAACGTAATTTTTCAGGTTACTTGCTTGTGTGTGCTCCATAGCACACTCCAAAAAGTAAAGTTTGGATTAATGCAGCAAGTACTGGCCACAGGACAGCTACCTCGTTGCCTTGAATCCATTTCCACTAATGAAAGAACCACAGTGACGAGACCAGTCATGAATAAAATATCAGTAGCATATCAGAAGCATTGTGTAAACATCTCAAAACAAGCATTCTGCTTGCCATAGTAATACCAAAACCACTAAAATAAAGGAAGCTCAACTCGCTTTCAGTGACTGTTATGGCAACCATAGTACAAGCAACTCAACATGAAATTAAGCTATGTATTTGCAAGTTTTTAATTCTCTACCCAAAAAGGAACTTTACAACCTCAAGGGCTGAGCATTGACTTTTATCATCTTTTGCATAGCTGCAGTCAGGTTCCTTTGTTGACACACTATTTCAAAAATCAAGACTTTTGCTAGGACTTGTAATGCTTCTTCCCCCAAGCTTTGCCTCATTTCTCAGTTCATGCTTTTTAGCCACCCGCCTTACAATAACACATTTACAGCTGCCACAAGAAGCAAAGCAGTCTGAAAAAATAGCTACTCCATCATCAATATCTTGCCCAGGTGAGTCTCTGCTTTCTGTTCTGTATGGGAGCTATTTCTGTACACACCCAGCATCACAGCAAGCCTTGTTCATCAGCAGTATTTCTGCTTCTCCTGTCCTGCACACTAACGGCTGTCAAGAGTGAGTGCACGTGAAAATAATTCCACCTAATTGGTAACAGTTTTCATGCAAATGGTCAACTTCCAAGAAAATCTATACTTTATAACTTGAGGAAATTAAATTGAAATAACTTGATCAGATGTAAATTTGCATCTCAAATGTGGCCAAGCAGCTGGTGCAGACCAATTCTGCTACTGCTATAGGAGCCCAAAAGTCTTGGCTACTGATTTTGGTATCCTTTTAGGGAGTCCAGACAGGCCCGTCAAAAGGCAGCATTCGCAACCTGGACTGAAGCAGCCTACCAATCAGCACCCTCCCACCATAGTTTCAGGAAAAAATGGATACAGGTGGACATTACAGAAATCCACCCGTATTTTTATCAGAAGCCTCTGTAAATATTTATGGAACTACATAGTTTTGTTTAAGTGTGGAGGAAAAAAAAAAAAAAAAAAAAAAAAAAAAAGGGAAACTGCTGACTGTTATTGCCATGGTTCAGAGTTATAGGAAACACCAGCCCT
>NW_015094508.1:3898251-3906497 GCF_001431845.1 Calidris pugnax | reverse complement strand
AAAAAAAAAAAAAAAAAGAAAAAAAAAAGGGAAACTGCTGACTGTTATTGCCATGGTTCAGAGTTATAGGAAACACCAGCCCTTGTTTTGCCTGTTACTAGCCACAATACTAAGAAATTGAATTCACTTTGTTCTAAAATAACTCACATCAGTGAAATCTTCAGCAAAACCATGTGGTCTTAGTTCTCGTGACCTGTATAAAGATAGAAATCCGAGTGCAAGCAAAGAGCTTGCTTTACATGTGATAAAATCTGAATATTTTCTGGACCATGGTAACTCATAAACATCATTACCATAGTCAGCGGTGATGTAAATTCAAAGTGGCAGGCGGTCACATCCAATCCTTGCAGGTAAACTGTCTACCCACCTTCAGTAGCCAGCTGCTATGCAACTTCAAATTACAAACCAAGGCTGGTTAATCTCCACTAAATCCCAGTGGAGAAATCTGTGCTCTGCGGTGGTCTGAAAAACAGTACTCAAAACAACTTCTGAGCTCAGATGTAGTGAAATCATGTTTACTGTATGCCTGGTTTTGTAAAAGCAGCTGACCATTTTTCCTTGGTAAAAGCTCTGTCCCAGATTCATCTAAACATAATCCCTGCTCTCCCCAGGACTCCTTCGTGTTCCTTTTCAGTTACACCACCACACAGCCAAGCTGATATTTCAATGTATTATTTATTCTGCTATACTGTATTGAGAACATATGGAATTTAAGACTTGTTTACCACTGAAAAGAGGCCAGCCAGCTATTGATTGGGTAAATCAGTTGGGCCTGAAAAACTAAAAATCCCAGAAATAAGCAGCACATACCACAAGTCACATCTCATCCCTACAGTTTCGAGGCCCCGCAAATCAAGAGTATTTTTATAAGCAGAATAGTGTTGGAAAAGCATCTTTAGTCTTACTTTGTGTACATAAAAACATTCCTTTTTCTTTCGTGTTCAGGTATTGTAGTATTTAGGTAGTTTCTTACGATTTTCTTATCCCTGTGTCATTGCCTGGTGAGCACTGCAGTGCCTTTATTGACACTTAACGGTTCTATGAAACTTCAGACAAAACTCCCTCAAAAATATCCTGTCACTTAAAACCTCCTGGGCAGCAGGAGAGCTGAGAGCAACCCCAGCCCTGGCAGGCAGCAGGGCGCCAGGGTGGCAGCAGCACTGAAGCAGAGGCACTCACGGGGACACCATGGTGACACCCACTGCTCCTTCCAGTGTGCCCCAGTCCACCCCCCCGCACATTTTGCTGCCCCACTGCACACACGCTTCCCAGATCTGTACGTGCAGCAGTAACACAACTTAAATCAGCACAACCTGCCATTCCCTCAACCACTTGTGCTCATCCCTGCTCCAGCTACTACATCATGTTGGCAGACCTGCCTGCGGGTTTGTGCTACGAGCCAGACCGGGGACCTAATCCAGCCAAAAATAATCTCATCGAAGGAGTCAAGGTTGCTTCTTCCACCAGCAGAGCTGACTGAAAGCACATGCAAAACCACAGCTTCAGGGTGCGGTTCCAGAGCAATTTAAACACATTTAAATTCTGGCTGCCATAGTTCCACCTGGCCAGAAAGTCCCCTCTGCCTCAGGACGGCAGGCATGGCTGTGAGATCTACAGCCAGCCCCTGCAGGGGCCTGAAGTGACTGCAAATCCACGGATACAAATCAGCTCTGCAAGGAGAGATTAGCTTCCTGGAAGATTAGCTCTCTGTGTGCCATCATATGCACGTTGGTGAGAGATGAAGACCGCAGCAGCCTGACAGAGCAGCTGGAGGCACCTCAGCAGGTTCAGGCTGCTGAAACCTCACCAGTTGCAACAGTCTGCAGCAAGGTGGGAACTAGGATCTCAGTATAATTAACACCAGTTAAAATCAGCAGCATCTCTCATGAAAGAAGATGACCCTAGACACAGGATCATGTTTTTGGCAAAGCAAACCTGTGTGCTTGTTTAGATTTCAAGATTTTTACCTTGTTTCTAATAACTTCAACCAGACTTTTAGCCAGAGATATCCCCTGTACTTACCTATGATTCCTCAAAACACCTTTGAAACACACCTTTAAAAACACAAGTGAAACAATTACAGGCCTATACTTTGACATTACAACCCTGTGAAAGAGTCATTGCCTTAATGAAGCACATTTCTGTACAGAGTTTGGGCATTTCCCATTCCAGCTGCCCCTGGATTAATCCGTACTATGCTCCTAGAAACTGTGAGGCTCTGATTCTGCAAATATAACCAGTGTTCTGACTATCTTTTACAAAGGAAGCCCAAATGCAAGGGGGATACCCTTAATTTTCAGGAGGTACTGCCAGTAGAGGATGAATAACATAAATGGCTACGTATTTTTCCAGCAGACTTTGGAGCCTGGTAAGAATCAGTTTAAATACCTTCTAGATGCCACAAGAGCTTTTACTGCACTTTGAAAGAAGCAGGTCAGAGTCCACAGAGGAGGACTGGCAGAGACCACATCCTTCATCACTCCCTTAAGCTGAAGCCACAGACTGCTTAGCCTGATACACCCAAGGCACGAGAGAAGCACCCAGGACGAGGAAGGCAGTTTCAAGCCAGCTTTAGAGCCTGGCTTGGAGGCAGAGCAGGCACCACACCCTGAGGCAGCAGGTCCTTTGGGGCTCGCAGTGGTTTGCCAGCAGTTGTGAATCAGAGCTGCAAGGTGCTCCTTGAATCCGACTCCTGAAGAATTTATACCTGGCTGACCATTTAACTTGGGCAATAAGTGATAACAAAGAACTGACATAATTCCTCCAGGTAAGCGTTCCTTGCTGGTTCATACTCATTTGGGCTTAACAGTAATTTAACACTGAAATCGGCCACCAGCACAGGTTCTTAATGGTTGTGTATTTGCTTACACATTTCAAAAGGTATTTAGCGGCTGTACCGAGTTTGTATGAACACCATTGGATTCAGTAACTCTCTTGATGGGTAGTAGGGAAATTGATCTCCAAGGGAAAGCATCCCTTTTCTCCACTCCAAAGACCTCCATGAGAGGACTGTGGCGCCATCCCTTCCCTCTCCTGCCACATGGCCCACTCCAATGCCCGACCAAGCACAGCACCCTGCTGCAGGCACTACCTGCCCCGTCACTACCATGGAGCAGGGTACCATTGGACTCTGTCATAGCAGCTGGCAAAACACAACTGGAGCAGTGCCAGAAGCAAGGAGCACAAACCTGCCTCTGTGCTAGGTGCTCAGCAGGCTCCTTCTCCCTGTAGCTGTGAAGATAAGGCAGTACATATCCTGCAAACAACCCCCTTCAAAGCCCAGATGGCACCAGCCTAAAGAGGACACTGGTGTTTCTTCTGAAGGTGGATGCAAGCACTGAGATACAGAAGTCCCGATCTGTTAGTGAGCTGTGCAGGACCCACCTTGTGTCCCAGCCCATCTCATCAAGGCTAGGCAAACAATGCTCCCACAGCAGGAGCTCCTCCCAACTTGCCTCCCCTCCCCAGAGAGTGGGCACCCAGATCCTGCCCTCCCTGATAGTGCTCACCAGGAGAGGGTGGACATCGCTTCTCCCCTGTCCAGCACCTGCTCTTTCATTCCACAACATGCGGTAGTTCAAGGATACCTGTTCCAAAAAAACCACTGAAATAGCCTGAACAAGTGAAGCAAACATACCAGGTTAATCATTTCCTGCAAGGAACAGAGCACCGGAGAGCACAGTTGCTTATCATCCCACTGAAATATGACCCACCAGTCCTGCCTATCACTGCCAGGTATTTTTTTTTTTCCACTTCACATGTAAGATTATTCCTAGTAAATCATAGTCAGCTTGAATCAGCAACGCTATCAAGCAAATCAGCAATTACGTTACTGAAACACCACTGAACAGAAGAGGCAAGCTGCAAATCTGCATGCTTCCTATTCCCTGCTTCAAGTATTGGACTAGCTCTAGCACACTCACATAACACTCACATGTTCTATAAATCTCATTTCCAGCACAGTAATAATATTTCCTTGTTTCAACAACATTCAAGTAGCTTTAAGCATGCTGTAACATAGCTCTGTCCTTTCTTTACCAAGAGACTTCAGGGGAGATGAGCTTGCTTTGTACAAAAAGCACACGGAGAACCACTCCTACCAAATGAATTATGTGCACTTGGTTAAACAAAGCAGTTAAACTTTTCAAGTTCTCATTCAGCAGTTTAATTATTAGCAACCTACAAAAGAGTGGAAGAGATAAACAGTGTATTTGGTTGCCAAATTACACCCATCAATAAAAAAAAAAAGTGTTCTTGTAAGCCACAAGTACTGCTAAAAAGTATACACCCAAAAGAATATATATGCATAGGATACAGTTAAGATTCTTTTTTTTTTAGCTTTAAAAGACCCCATCTGTTTTCAGTTAGGAAAATCCTATGGAACTTTTACCAAAAGATTTTTTTCCCTTCTTCAATTGAAAAATAGCCATTTGTTTCCCCGCACTTAACAGACATGCAGACAAATTTATAGTTTCTGAAGTTAAGCTCTTCTTGAAAGCTGCTTTGCTAGCTTTCACATCCTGCTGAAGTAAGAAGCTGTGTACAGTTTCATAGAGAGACATAGGCTGTGTTTCACTTTAGATTCGCCCTGTCTGTCCCCACAGGCAGGGCAGCCCTCCCTCACAAAGCTTCATGCTGCTTATTTGTCTCATCTCCTAACTCCTAGTGCCAAAGAGAAGCAGTCCTGGGGGCTAGGACCAGAAGCACAAGCAACGCCCTCATCACTGGATACCCAAGCTGAGTTTCCCCCATATTTACCCAGCTACGCCCAGTGAAGCTGACTTTCCAGCTTCAGCAGGAAAGATGAAGATTTCTTTAGCTTCTTGTCTCCAAGTGATGTGTTTGATGATGCTGAAGCATCTAGTTTCTCTCTGACTCTCTATACAGGGACCTGGGTCATACGCCAATTCAGTGACTCTGAGCATGGAAATGCCTGAACTCCTTTGCAAATCCAGGCATTCACAGCCGCACTCACTGTAGCTTTATTGCATTCCTGGAAGCATGGTGAAGCCATTCAGATATTTCTTACAAAACTTAAGTATTCGTTTCTGCACACAGGTTTCAGAGACACCTAGCTATAAATGACTTGAGAGTGTTTGGGAAAAGGCACTCTCAAAGATACACTGCTGTGTGTTTTGCTGTCTTCCTATGTTCAAAACTTTACATTTAATCTGTGAGGCACATCCAAGATTCATAGTTTTTCTCTTCATGATCTTCAACAGCGCCAAGCATTTGTGTTGTGAAAATGTCTCATACCTCAAGTTGCAATACAAGTCCCAGTTCTCTGTGATTCTTTGAATATCTGTATCTGATTGTGCTGGGATTGAGAAATAAACCAGGCAACAGCTGTAGCCAGACTGGAAGCCAGCTACATAAATTCTGTTGCAGTGTGCCTGTTAACATGGTTTCTGCTGTATAAGTTACTTCCTTGTACTTGTATGATCTCACATGAGTTGGTACTGGGCATTGATAACTGAAAGACTCAATGGAGCACCAACAGAAATCTCTTCTGCATCTTGTTTGAGCTATTGACAGCATGCAGAGTTGGAGGTACCTTTCAATAAGCAGTCCAGGAAGCCACAAGGCTAAGAGAAGACTCAAAGGCTTTGCTCTGAAAGCCTGTTTCTCCCATGAACCATGCTCATCCTGAATTAGCACCCACCCAAAATTACACTCTTTTGTCTGGTTTCATTCAAGCGTTTCCTGACCTTGAAGATGAAAATCATCAGCTCTAAGAATGTTATCTAGATACATATCTCTGTCTTACTACATCAACAAAATTTGTAAGGCAGAGCTAGTTTTTAAGTTAGGCATATGTCTTCCCAGTTACTCGTACTTTGTACTACAAGGTCCCATGCCCATGGACACTTTTTTCCCCAGTGGTATCCATCAGGCTACAAAACATAGCCAAGATTTGCATATGTCTTCCTCTCTAGTTATCAAAATAAAATGCTACTGATTACCATGAACCAGCTCGTATATTTCCTAGCATACAATTATCATAGTAAAGTGCTAACCTTCTTCAGAGCAATGCACTATCTCTGCCAGGAGCCTGAAGCCAAAGTCAAAAGTCCAAGTTAAATGTTTAAAACAGTACGAGGTCGCTAGAGCAAGGAGTCTTAGCAATTTAATAGCCTAACTTGGACAACTTATTAACTCTTCTAGGAAATCCAGCATAGATGTGGTGTTCAACATAGGGAAAAGTTTGCCAGTCATCCAAAGAGCAGTTTTAGTTATACAGGGAACCTACAACTTATAACAGGCTTCATAAGAGGTCAGGTAATGCTAGTATCAGTTTACTAGTTAGGGAGCCTTTTTTTTTTTTTTTTTTTTTGTTGAAAGATCAGTGAGACCGTACTCAGCATGCAATATTTTGAGCTTAGGTAAATAAAACAGTTTCTCTATTTCTGTTAAGCAAAGATATTGTTATGATTTTGTCATCTGAAATGCTAAGTATATAACGTTCAGTGGCTGAAATCTCTTTTCCGTCTTTTTTTTTTTTTTTTTTTTTTTTTTTTTTAAGATAATGCTTCTCTCCTCCTCCCAAGATGGCAGGCAAATACAGCGTAGATAAAGCATATTTGGTTTTCTAGACCCAAGCTAAAAACCCAAACATGCACCCATACTTGTGATGGGACTTCAGGCTATGAAGGCTATGCTTCGCTCTTTGGTGTATGGAGGTCTTAAAGATTCTTAAAATACTCTGAGCAGCTCTGGCAATAAGAAAAATCATCTTAAGCACCTAGGCAGGAACCAACGCACAACAGGTAAGCCCTTTGCTCTATGTTAAAGCCTCATCTTTGGTCATATTTGACTTTATGGCAGACTAGGAAGTGCCACATGTCCAGGCTCACGTGTGCCAGCCAGACCACATCTGCACAGGAAAGCCCCTGTTGCTGGAGGGCCCGATGGGCACACCACGTACGTTTGAGGAGCTCCTGCCTGTCAGGCAAGCAGACAAAGTGCCAACCTGGGGCTGAAGCACCACACAGCACGTTGCCTGGACACTGCCATACGACACAGGCAATGGCACAGCAAGTTGAGATGACTGGCAGATTGTCTTCACAAGCAAAATATTCACCTTTGCTAACATGGCAGCATGGGCGCCCAGCCTATGTCTCTAGTAACCAGAAAACGTTATCAGGAGTGGCAACTGTGCACGCACCGTCAGTCTCTCATCCACCTACTAGGTCGTGCAAATGAAAAACATAATCCACAGGCAAGGTCCAACAATTGGCCCAACTAGCAGGCATCGATAGAGGAGAATATTCAGGAGGACACAGCTTCCTCCAAGCTGAAGGTCTTGCTGCCAACCACCACCTTTTCTCTCTGCCCTAAGCAGAAGTGAAGTGACCCCTAACATCGCCACGGGGTTTTCTGCTTCTTTCAAAAAAGAGGTTTCAGAACCGTTTTTAAACAAAGCTGCTATGTTAAGACCTGGGAAGCTCCTCATGGGACCACAGGACACCGGGGCTGTTGCGAGCTTTGCACATAATTTGCATGCTCGCATTTTGCGATGTCTGAAATAATCAGAGACCTTTCTTAAAAAGATGCCAAAGCCAAGGGCTTGCACTGCTCTGCCCCAGAGGAACCGGGAGCCAGCAGAGCGCGGCGCAGGACCCCAGCACGGCACGGCGGCGCTGAGAGAGCCCTGGCAGCCCGAGGAGGGAAGGTGCTTCGGGGCTCCTCTTAAATACGGGTTTGGGAAGCAAAACACACCTCCTCTGAAAAGAGACGCCTGCTACCTGCGCTGCTTCTCGCCTCACTCAGTTGTTATTTAAAGTTACGGAGTTCTAAGCCGAAGTTATAAAACTAGAAATCAAAGCTTTGCTTTTATAATCCGAAATTCCGAAGTGATAATCCAAAGGTTGCAAAATTACAATGCAAAAGTTCAGCCTCCCAGTCTCGAGTTATAAAGTTGCAACCCAAAGCGACGCCTATAGCACCAAGTTACGAAGTTAAAGCCCAAAGCGCTCCAGCTCCAGCTCCAGCCTGGAACTCCCAAGCTGCAACGCGGAATCACAGTTACAGCCCATTCACAAAGTTTCAGAACAAAAAAACCCAGCCCCGTGAAAACCTGTTCAAAACCCAGCCGGAGCTGGCTGCGACCTGACCTACAACAAACCGGGGCGCTGCAACGGAGTCTGCCGGGGGGGCTTTCATCGTCCATCAGACCCCTGTTTTGATATTAAACCCAGAAAGACGGCAAGGGGAGGGAGTGGGACAAAAAAAAAAAAAAAAGTAAA
>NW_015094508.1:3768345-3898157 GCF_001431845.1 Calidris pugnax | reverse complement strand
GAACAAGAGGAGGAAGGGAGAAAAAAAAAAACAAAAAAAAAACACGAAGAGAAAGGGAAGAAAGAAAGAGAAGGGGAGGGGGAGGGGGAGAAGAAAAAGGGAGGGAAAGAATAATAAAATAAAAAAAAAAAAAAAAAAAAGGACCCCAAGGAAGGAATTAAACACAAAAAAAAAAAAAAAAACAACTAAGAAAACAACAACAAAAAAAGAGGGGCTAAACCCCCTAAAACGAAAAAGAAAAAAGAAAGGAGTAAAAAAAAAAAGAAAAAACTAAGAGAAAAAAAAAAAAGAGGAAAAATATCCAAAAAAGCAAAACGCCTAAAAATAAAAAGAAAAGGCAAAAAAATCTAAAAGAAAACAAAACCTCTAAAACTAAAAAGAAAGCCCAACTAATAATAGCAAAGAAAAGAAAAAAAAATTTAAAAAATCCCAAAATAAAAAAATCAAAAGGCAGATTACCCAGCTACTGCCCTCAAAAAAAAAACCTAAAAAAAAAAGAACCAACAAAAAAGCCCCAGGCTCACAATGGAAAAGGCCAAGGCACCTTACCTCTGGCATTTTGGCAGAGGAAGGTTGTGAAGACAAGGGAAAAACCAAGCCCAGAAGTCACACTTGCAGGTTTGCTCATTTGAAAAACTCTCCCCCTCCACAAGCAGCGTGTCTGCTGAGCTGGGATGACACTGCTGCAACCTGCAGGGCACCTTTGGAACCAGGTGCACCCACACAGGCCTCTCCCATGTTGGTGCCTCTTTCTGAAGGGTTTTGTGAGGGAGCAGAGTATGTGTCTACATTTGTGGCTTTCTGGCAGGATGTCCTGGGTATCCTCAAAGAGGACTAGATTTCGGGCAGCAGTGCAACAAATCTATGGGTCTAAGGTTCATGTTTTGTGGCCACTTGCTCCCAGGCAACATCTGAAATGCATCTGGAGATGGGCAAGGTCAGGGGTTTCTTAAATGGAGGTGTATTATAGGGCAGGACACTATCTTCCTGGCAGTCTCTAAGCTCCTGACATGAAGTTCTTTGTAAGATGGCGAGAGAAACAGTGCCTGTGCACAGCCACAACTTGCCTCACAAAGCCCATGAGACACAGCACACCTGAGCATGTTTGTGGTTTAATGCACAGCCAGGTGACTCTCTATGGGTGTTCACAGGTTGTCTCCAAGGTTTCAGTCATTTCGGCTTCAAAATCAAACATTGCTGGATCTACAGAGTCTGCTCTGTGATTTTCCACAGGTTTGAGGACGTCTGTAGGTTGTTTTCAAGGCCTTCGTTTTACTCATTCCTTGTCTTGCTTATGGATTGAAAACATGCTGGGGGGGCAGGGATGGAGAGAGACACTCCCAATAGTAATTAAAACATGGATTATTCAGGAGGACGGGACTGGGAAGGTACAGAAGAAAAATGATGCCCAACAGGAAACACTGTTACTTTTCTTGAGTTCATTTTGATCTTCTGTGCTCCTGTTTCCCCCATCCCCAGAGCCCAGGGATGATGACTTACTGTAAAGCTGTGTGATGCAGGCAATGCTAGAGCCGGAGTTGATGCTTGGCTTTCTGAATGCTTTCTTCAGTTTTAAACAATCGCTTATTTACTTGCTGCTACTCTTATAAAAGAAAGAAAGTGGATGACCAAACCAAACATGGAGATGAAGAAATTGCCTTCCACAGTTTGAGGTGCATCTGAGTTGATCAAAACCATTACAGGTGCTTTGAATGATCATTTTTACTGCCCTTTATACTGTTAAGCTTCATCTAAGTCACAAAAATATTGAAGAACATTCTCCCTCCATTTCTTTTATTCTTTAGTCAAAACCAGACACTTCAAACTTTTCTTTAAAATATTTTTTCTGACTAAAATCAGGTGGCCTTGTCCCCTTGAAAAGCTTAGTTTTGACAAAAATGCATCACATTTTAAATTACAACACTTCTCTCTTGAAAATCTTTCAAGCTGATCTGCCGGGCATGTAGACACGGTGTGACACAGTGATGCAGGGGGTCTCTGTGAGGCAGTGACAGTCTCTGGTGTGCTTTCTTGCTTCCTCACTCATTGTGGTTGGAAAGATGAGGGTGTGTCCAGCCGTGGCATCATGTGCATGTATGTTGACACTGTTGCTGAGAAAGTGTTCATCCTTCTCTCTCAGCCTCTCTACCTGCAACATGTCCTCTCCCTCCTCTGCCCCGTGGTTTCCCTTGCCCTGAGCTGGCCCCAGCGTTTTTGTCACCACACAGGGACTCAGCTAATTGATCTGGATGAAAAACTAACTTTTTCCTTTTTTGGTAGGGTTATTTATTAGGCCAGCAGTTTCTCCATCACTTTCACTCATACGCCTCTCAAACACGTGTGCCAACACAGAGCAGGGGGCAGCCTGAGGGGAGAAATGAAAGGCCAGGGTAGGGAGAAGTGAAAGTGTTTTCTTGGCAGTGGTAACCTCTGTCATGCTCACAGAACAAGAGGCACGACAGGAACCAAATGCTCTCAGTAGGACATGAGACAGGTAAAAGAGTATTGGAGTAACAAGCAGCGGCCATGCAGGTCTGCTCACGACCTTTTGTGTTAGATTTGTTAATCCCTGGTTTTCTGACTTGAAAGGCAAGCTCCGTCAGCTGTTCACGGCATGAAGGTTTAGACACCTCTGGCAGGAGCAGGCGGAGGGGTGGCAGCCTGCCCCTGCAAGCACATCAGGCACAGGGAGCAGCCCCCCTGCACCTCCCTCCTCTTCTTCTTCCTCCCTCCCCTTCTGAAGCGCCACTGCAGCTGTGCCCAGTGCCTGCTCGGCTGGCTGGGAAGTTTCCCTGTAAGAAAGTCAGCACACTGCGTTCTCCCACCATCTTACAGGAACCAGAGTTGCAGTAAAAGATGTTAAATCAACCACAGGATTTTAGTCAGCCTACACCAGATCTAAGGCTATGGACCGTGTTCTCTTTTAACTACTCAAGTGCTCTGCTTTTATAGCTACTAAGAAGCACGCACTTAAGGAATCAGTGTAGCCAGTTATCTAGAGTAAATGTTTGAACGTGAACATTTCCTGTTCGCGCTCTGGGTCCTTTAATGGAGCTTAAGATCAATGTCCTCCCTGTATTATCAAGGACATCGTGCTGTACATAACGTGTTTCCCACTGCGTTCTTGCTAACAGTCCGGCTCCCGCCTCCACACCTGCCCGTGAGCAAAGCCACCCACCTCCATAGGGAGTGAACGTAGGAGCAGGCTCTGGCTGAACTGCCTGCCTTTAAATACACTGGCTGTATTTTCAGGGGCAGCTATGGACTGCCCCACATCTAACAGGGAATCAGGTTGGTGGAAACAAGCTGAGATGAAAAAGGGGTGAGAATGTACCCTTCCTCCATCTCATTGCCTGCGTTGGGATCAAAAAAACTGCAGAGGCCTCTGCTACTTCATGTTTCCTGACAGTCTTGTTGTGTACAAAGGGATTTTATATGGCGAAGGATATTGATATTTGAAATTCTTGGGTGGCTTATGTAGTAGTGACGCAAGTACATGCAGGTAATTAGAGACAGTAGGCTTTTTGTTGGAAACAGCAGCTTTACCGTCACTTTTTCTGTGACAATACCTTTATTTTATTGGTAAGTCATATGCGTTGGCGGGCTGCGTTTGTCCTACAGAAAGGAAAACCGCATTTGCTAATTTAAAAGAGGGTGGGTTTTTCCTATTAGGTATTGCAGAGAAAGACTATATCATTTTTATTTTCACAGGAGAGAAAGCCTGGGCTAGAGAGATCATGCTGGTAAGCAGTACTGGGGAGCTGCACCTTGGGTGGGTCAGCCTGAACCTGTGCAGCACGATACGGAAGGATATTAGCTCCAGCCAGGCTCCCAGTTACCACAAGGACCTTTTTGATTGTTTCCTTCACACAGCTAATTAAAGGCTGACAAGGTCAAGCTGGACTTGCCGCATTGGCACTTGTGTAGACCCAATAGCAGTGTGTCGTAACCAAACACATCCTGCCACTCTATGTTCCCTGTGCAGCCAGCAGATCTCTCCCTGACTGGTGGGATGGACCGTGGGTGCTCAGCATGGTGGGAGGGACTCCTCACCCCTGCTGGACATCAGAGGCAGCCGAGGGGGCAGTGACTCATGGCTGGTCTCCCAGTATGATGGCAAGGATTTCATCTGGAATGCCAGATGAACCCAGATTAATAACTTTGCATAAATTCTGGTGAAAAGGCCATGACTGCTGTGTTTATGAATCCAGCTCAAAGGTAAAGAGGTGCTCAAAGCAACATTAGGAAACACAAAATTAGGAAGTGACACCATCCGCCCAGCTCAACTGCCTCTACACTCTGCTGTGGGTCTGACAAGCAGCCACCTCCGCAGGGAAGGGGATCATCTGCAGGGATCAGCACTGGGAACCGGGCTGGGTTACAGCCTCCCCAACAGCACGGTATTCATGTTATGCATTATTTATTATCGTGAGGTAAGTAAACAAATATGTCATCACATAATTGGCCACAGGGGTCCCTGAAAAAGCACAGCTCGCTTCAGTGGGGAGCTGTAACTCCCCTGACTGGGAAAAGCAAGAGAGGGACATCACTTGCCTCTGCTCCCTGCCTTGTGTTTCCAGCGGGGAGAGGCGATGGTGCAGCTCAGCACTCCCCTTCCCCAATTCCCCTCTCAGCTTTTTCTTTCCAATGAGTGAAGGCCTGTGGTCACAGCAGAAACCCTAATTAAGAGAGGATATTAAGCTCAAGCTAGACTGGAGCTACGTCAGTCAAAGCACTGTAAAGAAATGTGGGATTTCACATATTCAAAATACTGTGGCAAACTGAATGGGCCAGTAAAAAGGAAACCCGGAACAGAAGTGCTTTTATCTCTCAGCAGCAAATGTTCCTTCCCATTGAGGAAGTGATTTTAACTTCTGAACTGTCCTGAACTGGGGTAGAGTCCAGGCACCACTAAATACTAAAACTCAATGTCTAGAGGAACACGCTACTCAGATTTTATAATGGTTGCTAGGGTAATTGGAAATACACCTAAATGAACTCCACTGGGCATCAATCTAAGTAAAAAATAACAATTATGTTGTTATTTATCTTGAAAATCTAAAACTCAGTTTTTAAAAGCAAAAGAAATAGTTCATGGGATGGAGGGAAAACACTTGGGTAACTTTGAGCCAAACTTTTAGGGAAAGAAATCAGAAGATGTTTATTAAAATGTGCACAAAGGTGTTTTTGTACAGCACTGACACCTGAAAAAGAACAGGATTAGAGAAATTACTTCAGTGTCAGAAATCTGTCATCTTTCTACCGCTTACAAATCTCACATTGCTCGCCTTAAAGCTGCAGCTACCAAAGTAGGAAGGTTCTTAAGCACCTGCACTTAAGTTGTTCTGAGAAAAATAGCCTTTCTAGACCTTGTGTTTTGAGGCAAAAGCTGTTGTGTTCATGGGGCTGTCTCTAGGGTCATACCATTATCTCAGTCATGGGACTGATCTGACTTAATGTTCCTCTCCCCTGCCCAAAAACTGTGAGGGTTTGTTTTGATTTTTTTTTTTCAGAAGCCAGCTCAGGTCCCAAAGAGCTGCTTAAATATAAAAGAGAGGGAGTGATGTGTGCTGTGCCGTGCATTTCAGCTTTCTCGCTGAAAGTGAGAAGCAGCGGTGAGATGGGAATACCAAGTTATACCATAGCTTGCTGTGCCTACCTCTAACTGCTTCATGTTATGCATCCTAGCCTTACCTAAGGTGTGTATTTCTAAGGTGTACTTTTATATATCCTTTCCCATCAGGTGAGAGGTCCCTCTGCTTTTACCATCCTGGCAAGATTTGGTTAAATCCTGCTTGCCAAGGTACCTAAGAAACCAGTTTCTCTGCTTGAACAGGTTTAAAAAAAAAAAGTATTTGTTCAAAATGTTTGGACAAATGCCCTGGTTCCTGCAAAAGTGGCAAGAGTTTAACAAGACAGAGGTGGAAGTCTTTCTGCAAGAACTCTGCCAAAAAAGAGCTTTTTCCATTTGTCTGTTGGAATAAATATTTATTCATTTGACAGAGTACTTTGGAGTGGAATGACCCTCCTTGTCTAGACATAATGAATGACCATAAAAGTGAATTCAGAACTGTTTGCAAGCAGAGAACATCTGTGCTTGGACGCAGCTCGCAGATTCAGCAAAAAAGCATTCTCTATTGTGTTGGATGTAGCAAAAGTAAAATCTTGATTGTTTCCTCACATTTTATGCACAAAATATAAGTGGTATGCTTGTGGCAGTGTTTCTTTTTTGGAGGGATTTTGGGGCATTTGGGGTGGTTGTTTGGTTTTTTTTTTTGTTTTATAATACAGCGTCTATGTGTTGCTGTGTCTGCATGTACTTAGCAATGCTTCCACTCCGCTAAAAGTCTATGCATTATTCACTCATTAATGTATTATTTATTTATTTATTACTTTCGAGGCAGAGCCCTAGGATCTTTACATTTAGAGAGTACTGAGTGACAGCTAAGGCAACCCTACAACTATTTCTTGCCTGCCAAGAGTTGCCCCACAGATAAAGCACAGACTGAACTCCCATGGATTTCCACTAGACTAATTCTGGTCTCCTTATTTCCACTACTTTTCCTCTGGCACAGCTCCAGCCTTTTGAAAAGCTCCTCATTATTCACATTAGTGTAAAAAAATGAAGAACGTGTCTAAAAGACTGACAAATTCAGACTCTGGGAGACTTGGCAAGGAGAATTAATTCCATCATCCAGAATCTTTCATAGGGAACACAGTGTCAGCAGCCTCCTCTTGTTTAAATCAAAATGGCTTCAGTTTGAATTACATTTCTGGAAGCAACTCTGTGGTATTTCTAAAGGAAAAAGAGTATTCCTCAGATAACCAGATTCCAAATCAGTTGCGGCTGTAGCTTTAGAATCAGTACGTGAAATTCCATGTAAAAAAGAACCAGAAGCCTGTGTAGGTTGGGGAGTGTTGGGATCCTGACGCTGGTTCATTGGGTTATAGCCGCACCGGTTGTGGAGAGGCTCGGAGCCACCCTCTCCATTCAAGACCTGTCCTGCCAAAACGCATGGCAGAGGTGACCCGGTCCCCAGCTCAGGACAATTCTCACGAGGTGCGTGGTAACCAGGCAGTGGGTTTACCCAGCAGTGAAAGCTCTCAGCCTGCTGCTCCGCAATGGTAGTTTCAACTCTGTGCGAGCTTTCTATTAATAAGGTCTTTCCTGATCTTTTCCATTAGCTATTTTTCCTACTCCACCTGTAGGTCATATTGGCAATTGCACTGTTTCAACGTGGACCTGTTTATTTTCTATAACCAGGTTACAGGCAGTAAAATACGCTCCCTTGACATGGCCAGCATTAATGTTTCCACATAGGGAGGGTCCTGTGTCACACTGAACAGCTATTTTTCCTTGGTTTCAACATTCATGTAATAACAACAATGCAAAGTAACATTTAATTACAGATGACTTCTTAAACAGATGTGTGCTCTTATCCACTTTTTTTTGTTCTTTCAGTTTATGATCTGTCAATAGTTCTGATATGCTTTTGCCAGGCAAAATCCAGAATTTTCCCTGGGAATTGGGTTCTGTATGCCCATATATTCTGGTCTTTAACTATTAAGTATTTTATATGCATTTTAGCTCACAAAACACAGTATGAAAGCCTACGAAAGACTAGTTAGAGTTCACACTAGCAGTGTAAAACTGATGTTGTTGTAACTCAAGAGTATGGCGATATCACACTGTTCCTTGGTCCTGCTCCAACATTTTATAATAGCTAGTGACCTCTACTTCTCCCAACAGATTCACCATTTTATTCAAATTTTAAAAGCTCTGATTTTAGCTACAGTCTGAAAGGATGAAGTCAGACTCCTCCTATATTGAGAATTGGGCTGCCTAGTAATTCTTCTCAAGGAGCTTAAGCTTATTTTCCACATAATTTTACTGGAGAGTAGCAAAACAATCATTTCTGTAACTCCTTATGGACAGAATGGGAGTGAGGGAGGAACATACTCTTACACAGCAGTTCACCAAGGGCCCAGACTTTCTACATGGGAAATAAACCTGGGAAAAAAGAACCTAACTGCTGTGTAATCCTACATACCAGGAGAATTGCCTTTCAGATAGTCTAGCTCTACCACCAACGCTGCAATGCTGTTTGTAGGCAGAATCCGCAGCTTGCAAGAGGGCCCTTGGGGGTGTGTGTGCAAGGACAGCTGCTTAAAGATAAATGATGTAGCAAATACAAGTGTTCAATAATGGCTTCACTTTCAGGATGCTGAAGAAGGTGGATTACTCTTAGTTTTTATTTGATTTCTCATTCCTAGTCTTTGTAAAGTCCAGTCAGACTGCAAAGTAAAGGATATTTTTATTTAAAGTCAGGATTCCTCTGGGACTCTGAAGATTAGGTGGTTTGCAATCCATATGGGCACACAACACAATTAAATACATTATGATACAGCCTATTGTAAAGATCACAATTCAGAGCTATTGCAGTCACTGGCAAAACCACTGTTGTTCTGCAATAGTCCACTTCTGTGCATTATCATGAAACTTTTTAAATTAAAGTGCCATTTGCCTGTGGGAGACTTGAGATTAGACCTGTAGCCAAACTATCTGGATATCCAACTGACATTTTAAGGTGTTACAGTAGGCATTTCACACTTCATTCTTGTAACTAACAGTTCTTAGATACCATTTTTTTTTCAGTGTTGGACAGCATGTTTGAGGAACACTTTTACAATTTCCCATTCTGTGGCTAGAAGTGTCACAGTCTGGCTTTTCTGAATGATAACAGAAGTTACTCAAGGATTGATGAGGCTGACACTGATTGGTCTTCTCATTTTCAAAACTGGAGAAATTGCCTGGATTGATTAGTGTAGGCATTTCCAGAAGTAGTTTGTGCAGGCATTACCACTGATGTCCCCTAGGCCTAAATGTAGGGACAGCATTTGGTTTTCTGAGAATAAGTCATAGAATCATATAATGGTTTGGTTTGGAAGGGACCTTAAAGATCATCTAGTTCCAACCCCCCTGCCGTCGGCAGGGACACCTCCCACTAGACCAGGTTGCTCAAAGGCCCATCCAGCCCAGTTTTGAACACCTTCAGGAAACATCCACAACTTCTCCTGGCAATCACCCTCACAGGAAAGAATTTCTTCCTAATATCTAGACTAAATCTACCCTCTTTCAGTTTAAAACCGTTACCCCTCATCCTATCGCTACTCTCCCTCATAAAGAGTCCCTCCCCATCTCTCCTGTAGGCCCCCTTCAGGTACTGGAAGGCTGCTATAAGGTCTCCCCAGAGCCTTCTCCAGGCTGAACAACCTCAACTCTCTCAGCCTGTCCTTATGGGAGAGGTACTCCATCCCTCTGACCATCTTGGTGGCCCTCCTCTGGACTCACTCCAACAGATTCTTGTCTTTCCTGTGCTGAGGACTCCAGAACTGGATGCAGTACTCCGGTGGGGGCGTCTCATCAGAGTGGAGTACTGGGGTAGAATCACCTCCCTTGAGCTGCTGGCCATGATTCTTTTAATGCAGCCCAGGATGCAGTTGGCTTTCTGGGCTGCCAGCGCCCATTGCCAGCTCATGTTGAGCTTCTCATCCACCAACACACCTAAGTCCTTCTCTTCTCAATGGGATGCGCTCAATCCATTCTCTGCCCAGTCTTTATTTGTGCTTGGGATTGCCCTGTCCCAGGTGCAGGACCTTGCACTTGGTCTGCTTGAACTCCACGAGGTTTGCACAGGCCCACCTCTCAAGCCTGTCCGTGTCCCCCTGGATGGCATCACTTCCCTCCAGCATGTCAACCACACCACACAGCTCTGTGTCACTTCCCTCCAGCGTGTCAACCACACCACACAGCTCTGTATCGTTGGCAAACTTGCTGAGGGTGCACTCTATCCCACTGTCCATGTCACCAACAAAGATGTTAAACAGCACAGGTCCCAGTACTGACCCAGTTCTGCCAGGCAGCTCTCCAGCCACTCCCCAGCCTGTAGCGCTGCAGGGGGTTGCTGTGACCCAAGTGCAGGACCCAGCACTTGTCCTTATTGAAACTCATCCTGTTGGTCTCAGCCCATTGATCCAGCCTGCCCAGATCCTTCTGCAAAGCCTTTCTACCCTCCAGCAGGTAGACACTGCCACCCAACTTAGTGTTGTCTGCGAACTTACTGAGGGTGCACTCAATCCCCTCGTCCAGGTCATTGACAAAAATGTTGAAGAGACCCGGCCCCAGTATCGAGCTCTGTGGGACACCACTCGTGACTGGCCACCAACTGATGTGGTCAGGCTCTTACTTCAAGATCTATCCTCGTCTCCCAGGAAGTCTCTCTATAATATGGCTTCAGGATCTTCCCAAGCTATTTTGCACATATAACTTTAGTCTGATACAGTAATACAAAATCATTACTGCAGTCCTAATCAGAATAATTAGGTCCTCTCTGAGACCCAAAAGTAACATGTTGCTAAGCAGCAGAAAGAGTGGATTCACCTCTATACTGTGAAAGTTTCCATATGGTGCCACCAGAAAACATATAGTATGGTATGATTTTCAGTTCAGCTTAATATTTTTGGGAAAGTCTATGAGGAACTTTAAGCCAATGTCTCTTTTCTCTGCTGTCAATGTAAAGCGTTATTAAAAAGTTCCAGAAATGATTAAACGGGATGGGGAGCTGTTCAGGTTAGATACTGATGTCACATCAGCCTAATGTTTCACACATATAAGTTTACAATTGCAATAGATCAAATAACAATCATAGCCTACCATGCTAATGGAAAGCAAAGCATATGGAGGACGCATGTGATCTATTTTAACATTTGGTTTCAGGTATGCACAGTGCCAGAAACCACAAAATGCCTCCTTCTCTTACATTTGCATCCACGATCTCCATGTCCTTGTCCTGTCTCACACAATTTATAGGCACACACATACACACTGCACTGAATTAAGCATCACCTTTTTGCTATTATAACTGTGTGCCCAGAGTAGATGCATGGATGCTTGCAAAAGTCTTTGGCAAAATGCAGTTCTACAAGCCAAAGTGTCCTTTTTGCAGGATGATGTGCTCCAACACAAGATTCCCTGCTATTGCACGTTTTCTAGAGATTAGGTGAACTTTCTGAAAGGTAGCTATGAAGAGTATGTGCAAATCTTCTCCCACACTCCCTTTTGGATTGTTATCTTATCTTGTGCACAAAAGAGGTTGATTTTCTTCCCAGAATGGGACTAGGAAACATATGCATAAAAGCTTTAACTCCTCTAGAGGATGAGAGCAGTGTAGTTATACTACCAATCCCCTTCAAATCCAGGTAGATGAGGGTGTACATGTAGGAGACTCAAAATATGGATTAGTACTTCTGACTTTAAAAATGGAGAAAGTTTTTTCTGTACTGTGCCACAAAAATCTCTTGCTGCCAAAGGACAATTAGAAAATCATGCATGTGCTTGGTTGCTGTGTTTTTCAGATAGAGCTGTTGCATGAGCTGAGATACGCTTCAATTCACAAGTAGTTTAACTTTTCCCTATTGGTGACACAGCTGAAGAGGATCATGTGTTTTGCACAGTCCATCATCTGTTTAGAATAACCTATATTTGGAAATGTATTTCCGATCCAGCCATGGATATGGCAGAATATAAATAACTCAGCTGTTTTTTGCTATTTTAAAGCTACCACATTTGATCTGTTGGAGATTTTCAGAGGCCCTTAGTGCACAAATGTAGTGAAGAACTAGTGTTATTGCACTGCTGCTACAGGTTTTTAGGCTTGCTTGTTGGTTTTGGGGTTTTTCTTTTGTGAATACCAAATTCTTATGGAATCATAGGTTATTATATAAATTCCCATCGGCCTTTTGGATGCATGGATGATCATACCTTGCAACACTATGCTTTTCACATGGAGTTAGATTAGACCCTTTGGGTGATAACATACCCCTGCAGTGCAGTCATGTAGTGAAAGGCCAGATGTCTATTTTGTGCAATTATGTACCATAAAAATATGAATCCCAAATGGTTAACTAAAGAACTTTGTCTCCTGCAACCATAGCAACTTTTACTGTGGCCATTTTATGGCCATTTACATTTACATTTGTTTAACTTTATTAACTTGTTCCATGTTTTCTTTTAATACGTGCTCAACCTCTATTACAGACACTACAGATGAAATACATGGAGCGCCTTTGTAAAAGAACTAATTAAAGTAAAACAACTGTTTTCAGTATATTGTGGGCAGTGAAGAATGATGTTCTGGATATCATCACACATGATATGTATTCATTGCAGAGAACAAATCTTTATTTGAATATAGTGAAGCAAAATATCCCCATTCATTATTTGATGTACACTAAATAACTTTGCATTTGTTACATGGATGATAAATATTTGGCAGATAGATTTATAAACACTTCCACGTTTTAGAGATTTATACTGTACACATTCATCCTACACAGAGCATGCCCTTTCACAAGTATACAGACAGCTTTCCTCAGGGAACTTAATCAAAACACTTGGTCAAACATTTTGAAAGTTGGCAATCTGACACAGAGGAGCATACTGGAAAGATGAGTTCACAATTGTACCAGCTGGACTTGAAATGAAAAATTCAGAACTCCAAAAGAGAGAATTTATCAAGGCACACACATGCAAACACATATATACAATAGTGATGACTGTAACCTGCTTTACAGGAGATCACACACAGCAGTAAAGAAACAAACAAAGAAAGAAACAGAGAGGTCAGGACCATTGCCAAGATCTTGTTGCAGATTAGCAGATCTGGAAGTAAACATGTGTAAATGGGAATTTGACTTCAAAGTAGCTGATTACTGTATATACAATATGTACATGTTTTCTTGTGTTAAGAAATGGAGACTGTCAGAAATGGTTATGTTTTTCTTGACAATATATGCACACTAGCACACCAGTGCTTTTGTACACTAAAGACAGTTTGAAAAATTGTACTCCTAGTTGGCTCAGAGCAATTGGCAATTTGAGTGGAAGTTTAGTAGGAGAAACCAGGAGCAGAAAATGGCTCACAAAAAACTAGCAAAGAATACATGTTTTCCTTCTGTTGCTCAGCATTAGAAAATGCTAACAAGTTTTTAAGAAAATCAGTAACTTGACAATGTCAGTAAATTACAGTGAAGGCAAAGAACTCTACTTTCAGTATCTCATCCTTGATGCCTGACTTCTGCAAACATGTCATTACACTGCAAAGGAAACTGCTCACTTAAAAAAATACCTAGTGATGTATAGTACATTGTGGCATATATTTGAGGCTAAGTATGAGATGCAATTTAGTTGGCACAACGTAGTGCAGCTGAGGGTAATACAGAAAAAAAATTAAGTGTTAATTGGTATTTTTAATACAATATTCTATGGTAAATGGCTAAAATTGGCTGTCAGTTGATTCATCAGGCTTGCAGCATGGGATGTTATTAAAAATCCTTTTAGTCTTTGAGAAACATTATATTCATAGGAAAAAGCCAGGCTAAAATTATTAATTTTAAAAATAAGGGCTAAATAACGTAGTTCTCTCACAACAGCAATTCCAGCATGACTGTATACGCAATCACATATTTAATATTTTTTAAAGAAAAAGCTGAGATCTTGATTCTGTGAATTGATTCATTGATTTAAATAGGGATCAGTTTACACACACAATACTAGTTTCGTGTAGCACTTTGTGTGATCCTAAACCACTAGGAAGACAATAAATGCAGTCACTAGCATGTTGGGGCATTTTTTAAACTCCTTATAAATGAGCTGGCTTTCCTATATCACTAATTTCATGCCTGCTCTCCTTTTTGCTGCAAATGTCAGTAAAGACTTTCATTTCACTAGTGAAGCACTAATAAAATCAATCTCCATATCAGAAGGGGTTTGTGACAGGAAGAAACAGGAAAGGGCTGTAAGGTTTGTCCAAAAAGATGATGGCAGGGTGTGTTTTGTAAGACCACTCTCCAAATTTTAATATTCTCTTTTTCCTTCTAAACTATTCATTTTAATCTATGTTTAACTTCCAAATAGAAGATAGTATTATCTACTGCTACTTTGAACCTGAACAGAAATTTTTTACTTTAAACTGTCCATTCATGACCACACTTAGAGACTATATGCTACGGCCTCACTCAGTGAGTATGTTTTCCTTTTGGAAAGACCCACTGTTTTCCAGAAGTACTATTACATGAGCATTGCTACCCTTTCATAGTTTCCTCCCAAATGTTTGTTATAGGCTGGTGGTATTCAGTTTATCAACTCACAGAACACATAGAGAAAAAAAAGAATTGCAGGCTGCTTGTGTGTATGTTTGGTTCTGTGTTTTAATGTGAGTATAGACATGGCTTTCCTACAGCAAATATACATCATTAAGTTCTTTGGAAGGAATACACCCTTTCTTCTGCTGACTTTTTAGTTCTGTAGCATGTATGCATGCGCCTACCAGAGGAAGCATGCTGGAAAGAGTGGATGTCCTGCAAAGACAGAAGGTGAAATGCAGGAAATAGCAGAGCTTTCGAAAGAGCTCTCCTACCCTCACTGCTCTGTGTGCACGTGCTGCCATTTTCACCCTGGATTTGCTCAAATTATAGCCACAGTTACTTTATACTGCACTAATTACTGTAGAAGATCTTTGTGGATGTTAATCATTGATTGAAAGACACCCTGGCAATGGCTCTGTTTCAGGCTGGTCAAAGATTGCTGATAACAACAGTAGCAAACAATTGTTTAGCCACATTACTAGGACGACTGCAGCTATGTATGCAGAAACATGTACAAATGAAAAACATACAACACAGGAAGACACAGACATTTTCTCCTATGTTACAAAGAAGTTAACATGTTGAAATTCACATGGAGCTTTTTGAAGGACTTCTAGTTGAATAAGACAAAATTCATAGCTTTTAGGATTTTATGTATCTGAGAGTGCTGTGTCTCTTAGTCACTGTAACATGACCAGTGCCTTTGCAGGATGTGCTGTTTTGCTGTTTGGCACAGTGTGGCAGAGGGGAAAAGGCTACAGCTAAGTTAGAGCTCATTTTTCAGACCATTTTAGCAGTTCCCTTCCAATGATCAAAAGGTAATGGCCAGCTAAGATGAATCTTGGCATCCCAACAATTTTGCACATGAATAAGTAAAGGGTTCTGCACAAAGAATGGAGCAGGATGTTATTTGTGTTCAAAGCATAATGTAGAAAGTGATACTTAGTATCATTGAGAATGGGACGAGAATATGGCTTGTAAGTCTTATGTCCACCTGTATTATAGGAAGGTTTGTGTGTAGATTTTGATTTTGATACTCACCCACACATGTCTGCATATGTATTCACGTCTGTGTCACACTTCTTTACAATATACAATATTATATAGCTGCAGGCTAGGATTTAAGGAAAACAGCTGACAAAAATAAAAGTAATTGAAACCTAGTCCTTGAAATCTTACTCTTCATGGTTTTCTTTTAATTTTATTCTATTTATTATTTCTTCCTGATGCTCTTCTTTCAAAGGGTCAACTTTTAACTGGGTAAGACAGGCCTACATGAAATTCACAAGTGACTTTTATCGCATACCCGGTGGGGAACAGGCATATATTACAAGGCAGACATTAAGAGGATAGAAGACATGTATTATAGGTTAGAAAACATGCATTATTATCAGAAAGAAATGCTAGGTGGCAACAGATGAAACTGGAACACATAAGAAATTGGACTCCTGCAGAGTCCTGTGCTTGTGATGAGTTGTGTGTGCTGTCCATTAGCAACAAGTTGCTTCAACTTGCTTGGTCAGGACTACTGGTGAAAACTGAGTAGCAGGTGGTAGATGTCCAAAATGAGAAAGTAAGAGACTGAGCGAAAAAGCAGATCTGGAGGACCCAAAAGAAATGAGCTTAGGTAGCTAGCCATGGAGAGAGTGATGAAAGCCAGCCTGCCAGCAATCTCTCCCTTACTTACAGACTGATGTGTCTGGCTACAGCTCAGAAGTGTTGATGGCCACAGCAGGGACAAGACCTCTACAAATCTTCTTGGTTATATGGCATTAAAATGTATATTCATGAATACTCTAGGTGGAAAGGACAATACTTTTGTGTTAAGTCATCCTCATCCAAACACCTGTGTCGTTAAGTAATCTTCAATCTTTGGTTATTGGACTGCATAGTCAGAAGCGAGCAACATATTCTAGACCTTTGTCAAGTAGGGAAGATTGTTTACCCCAGAAAGCAATTACACCTGTATTTTTCCCCATTTTTTTCCTAAGTATTTGGTTCCTAGTAAATGTTTCTTGTGTGTATGCTGTGCGAGGAGGCTGCCAATAATTGCTGCTTTATTGATTTTCAGTTAGACAGGAGGTACTCCAAGGGCTAGAAAACATGGCTGCATATTACAAGCCAGCATCTTTGGAGGTAATTCAAGCTAGTATCAAATAAGAAAATTAATCAGGTATATTTTAACTTTTGTCTGTTTCTGACATGCTAAGTCACTGTATCAAAGAAAGGTCCTGAATGTGGATGAAGTTATTTGTAATAATCTTGTGCATCTAGAGTAGGAGTAAATATCGAAGGATTCTTCCTTTGCAGGAAGAAGTACAAAATAAACAGAAGAACAAAACTAAAGAATGCAGATAACCATAATGGATCAAAAAACTATTTTTCCTCACTTGGTTGAAATTATTAACATTAAAAGAAAGCAAATGAGACTGATTTCAGCATATGGACTGGTTGTAGACCAGATGAGAGTAAGTGAAAGTAAGGGAGATCTGTAAGTAGCATTATAAATTGGTGCTTTGTATTTAATTCAGGTTCTGAACTGAGTTCCAGATTTTCTGGCTAACATGTCTCTGCAAATTCCACATTACTGCCTGATCCCTGTCTCACTTCCAAACTGCAGGCAAAAGTCTGTCTTTTCATGCTGCATTTCCTGAACTAGCAGCATTGGAAAGTACTAATTCAGGCAAATACCTAATATTTTACAGTGAGTTTAATGAACAAGTAGGCAGGAAATGCAGGGGAAAAGCAGTCTCTCAGACATGTTTTCTTCTGGAATACGATTATCAAACATGTGTTTTCTTTCAAGACTCCAGAGGAAGTGGAGCATTTCTGTTTTCACTTCTTGTGTCTCTGACCCCCAGAGTGCAAGGATTCATTTTTTAACATTGTGATTGAAATTTCAATTGCATTTCCAGGTTATTAAACAGGAAACATGGCTTGTAGGTTGTATTAGCATGATATCATCTTGTTTAGGTAAAGAGGTGCGACTGGATGTAAACATCTTCCTCTGACTAATTAAGATAGTTTTAAAACTCACAATGGAGAAGAGAGCTAAAGCCCAGCACAGAGAGGTGGTCCATATGAGGGGATGAGGACTACATTCTATTGCTAAGAAGGGGATCAGCAATTGTGCTTCAAGAGCAATTACATGAAGATAAGTCTCCATAGTGGTAGAAAAAGAAAACAAGAACAGATAATAACATTTCCTCCAAATGTAGCTGAGCTAGGTGCACTGACGACAAGACTCCGCCATATCTGCACCCGCAGCAGAAGGAGACCAACAGGGGCCTCTCTGAGAGAAGATCCCTCCTTGTATTAGCTCAGCCTTCTGCATATGTAGGGAAATGTGGATTCTGGCTGCCTTAAGAGGGTGGTATTGTCTGTAGGACTTTTGAGTTTGTTTTCCATGTTGGTTTAAAAAGGGATGGCCAAATTGCAAAAGATATGTGGCAAACCTTCTTACTGAATGTTACCATGAAGTCAGAAGCAAGTGAGAGCAGGAGCAGCAAATTTTGACTTTCTTTAAGATTGGCCCTCTGGTGAGAAAAGCAATTTGGCATGGAATGAATGGAATGGCATGAAGAGAAAGAGATCAGACCTTGAGGGAGCAGTCTTTCTTCAGCCAACTTTTCTAAGATGATGAACAAAGAATAGATTACTGAAGCCATCACGAAGGAGGGTTAACACTTTTTCACCTGTCAAAGTTTTGTAGTACACACTTCTGGAAGGGCACTGGCTAAAATCAATCATAGAGGAAGAAAGCTTCCTGGTATATCATTAATTAGCAATCCCCTACAGCACTTCAGAAACCATGAGCACCTAGTCTGGTTTCCTTGCTAGGTGTCCGTATTCACCAATCAATACAATGCATACCAAATGTAGTAGTGTGTGCTCCCAGCCAACAAAATGCTAACATGAATATCGCCAATCTGGTTAAAATGTACAAACACAATAAATAAGATGCTTCCAAGAAATTAGAGTCTGCTAAATGAAGCTCTACTGACTGATAACATGTAAGGAGTAAAACTAATAAAATAAAATTTCTTTGCCAAAAATGAAAACACACGATCTCTTTTGCAGAGAAGTTTCAAATTTTCAAGTAGACGACCATCATGGTTAATACTATTGAAAAAGCTGTCAGTCTTCTCTGTCTTCAGGGGATCATTGTACTTTTTGTCAGTGCTCTTGTTGGGATGAGCCTTTCCGTTTTGAGGAGAAGAGCACTAGACCTTATATCCCACTTCATTTCCAATTAGTGGTCAGTCAGTTCAATGATCAAAACAGAAAAATAAGCAGTTTTGATTACATGTGTTTGATAGCTCTGATACACAAATGTTATCAAGTTCCATTCTCTGTGGTGTATCAGAGATCTAAACGGGCCACAAAGTGACTCTTTGTGTGAGATATAACTGAACAGACACAGAAAGAAAGTGCAATTCCTACTCTGCAGTATTTATTACCTGAGTTTGCTTTGGAAGCTGCAAAAAAAGACAGATTCACTAAAGACCAGCCGAATCACTTTAGCTTATAACTTAAGTAACATTTGTGTCCAGATCTCCATAGGTTAAACATTTCTGTTCCAGCCGGTGGATTGCACCTATCTAACCAAGTATTTATAGCTTGAAATTGCATTTGCTTCTTTTGCCTTTATGAGACGAATCTTACTGCACTCAAGCCAAACAATTTATTGTTCAGTTTTGATGCTGGCTTGTGCACTGGTTCAAAACTGTTGAGCCAATTGGCTCACCAGCTAGGGAGATTAGAGCTTTAGGTTTAGGTTAATATGTTGGAAATATTTGTGTGGATTTTTTTCTTTGTTTATCTCTTCCATTTACTTCTCTCCCCTTTCCTATCTGCTATTTTTCTTTTTTCCTTTTCCTAGTTTACAACTTTCCCTCTAATCCCAGACCAGGCAAGGCCTGTGGAGTTGGAAATTTTGTTCATGTTTACTAATTCCTGTTGTCGCTCTGTTCCATTTCATCCAAACTTAACACATACGTTTGATGTAGTCATGATTTAGGATAAGAATCAGCATCGAAATCATCACAATTATATATGTAATGAGATTTTAGTATGTTAACCTTGAACCATAGCCCTCAGAAGCTGAACCTTATTTTTCTGTGGCCCATTTCCTCCACACTGGTCAGGTGGCATGAAGCATTGGATCTGGATGTTCTTCAGAATTACATACAGAAACAGACAGAATATACTACTTTTAAGTGGACAGTGCATAGCAAGACAATGTAATATTTTACCATTGCTGTTGATGTTTACTCCAAACGTGTACAGAGGCTTCAGATTTCAAAATTTTTGCAGTAAGTACAAGGAAGTGGACACATGCTATTAACGAATGGCACAGAGAAACAGGGCTCAAATATAATTCTCATTAGAAAAAACAGCCTTGAAATAATATTAAGAGTATGACTAGTGGACAAAAGCCACAGATGCATAACTAAGGCTAGCATTTTGTTCTTAATCTGGAGCTTTGTGAAAAATAATTCTTCCTCTTTCCTTTTTTCAACAGAGTTCAGAAATTTAAAAGACATGGTTAAGTCAGATTTAAATATAAAATATTTAATTTCCAATACCTTGACTGTTTATATTGCAAAATAAACACACTTCATAAGCTTTGTTTCTTACTACATCATATTTAAATGATCAACATCAAAAAAATGCCCACTAGTTTTCCTTACTTACGCTTTTTTTAATTCAGCCACTTTTGTCATTTGTTAATAGCAGAAAACCACGTGTTGGGCTAACATTTTGGTGCTATGATGTGTAGCACAGGCATTTCTTAATAACTGAAAAATGTAGCTTCTAAAATCAGTAGAATAAACAGTGAATTTTAAATGTAATGTATGATATTCTTATTTGGACTTTTACTGACTCTTTCAATATGACTAAGATCGTGATAGACACAGAATGCAGCCATAAATGTTACTACCCAACTAAGTTCACATATATGAGCAAGAGAAAAAGTAACAAATGAGAAAAAAAATCTATTTTACTACTTGACGCAATGGCCTTACCTAAAAGCCCAATTTCTTTGGCAATGATACAACCACCTAATAAATGTTGTCAGATATAAATAGAAAAAATACTGATAAATTTAGCCTTATGTTTTATAGTAATTTTTTTCTTTGAAACTTGAAACTGCAGATAGTTCATCAGCTGATACAAGTTGTTTTATTTCCACTGAAAGCAATGCCAGTTTCTCTCATCAAAGGTTCTGCCCCTTTTGTCTGCCAATTATATGGACATATTTCTATTTAATTTCCAGGGCTAACATTTTAAAGAGTTCCTATAGCCTTTTTCACAGCAGGAGGACCGGTGAGGAACTCTTTAATGTAATCCACAACAGTCCACAGAATATGGCTTAGAAGGAATATATTCACCACCATTTATCATCCATCCTGCACTTTGTCTAATAAAGACATTACCACTCCCTACAGCCTTGGCATGGCTTCTTTCTTAGTGGCTTTTCAGAGTGACATTTGAAAGTGTTAAATGGAGAGAGATCTCTAGAACTATTAAAAATCAGCTGAGAAAAAGTTTATAGAAAGAAGTGTATGAACTGTGAAAATAATGGTGATTATTATTGCTTTTCTTTGTTTTTTTTTTTTAAATATTATTTTAAAAAAATTAATCATTTAAAATGTTTTAATTGCATTACATTTTGTATTGAAGTTATGACCAGGCTAAATTTACTAGGTGGCATTTACCGCCACAAATTTTTATAACCATTCTGTCACAAAGAAAAATGTATTAGAAATGTAAATACAAAACAAACTTTTCTGAAAGCATCATACTTTTCATATAGTTCACTGACCTGAATTTTCCTTTATTCACACTTACAACAACATAAATATTTGCATTGATTGACTCCTGGAAGAGTGACAGATTCACTGTTTTAAAGTGGCAAAAATATACCAGATGTCGCAAATGAGAAGAAAACTTTTTTTTTTTTCCTGGAGGATCAGCAGCAAAGAGCTCTAGTGCCTCTTTTGTTATTCTCTTTGCTGCTTATCCACAAGGTGTTTTCATCTCCTTGTGGTAGCTGTTGCCTTCCCCTCAGCAAATATGGGGTGTAGTTGGTCATCTTTACTTTAGATATTGAATTTACCTAAAAAAAAGTTTCCCAAGAAAGAGGCATTGCCACAAGATTTTACCATCTAAGCACATCTGCAGAAGGTCAGTATACTCAATACTGGTGCAGTCTGTAGATTTTCCGGATTAATGCCACATGCATTGATAAATGTAATCTTAACATTCTCTGCACCAATACTGCTAAGTAATTGACTTGCATGTCTGTACTGTTACAAAAGCTCACAATGGCATGGCCAAATCCAGCACATATTTTTAAATAATATGACTTCTTGCATTTTAGATGTTTAATTATCAGTATGGTTTTTACCTTCCTGGACATGTCACTGAAAGTGTTTTAAGAGGTAGCTTTGCAGTTTGAAGTTAAGTGGTTTTGAATAGCAATGTATGCAAGCAAACAAAAGCGAAATTTAAAACTTTCATCCAGAGGTTTCTAAATCTCTGCCACTCCAGAGTATCTTTTGAGTTTGATTTCTGACATCTGAACACTCTAATAAGCATTGAGAATCTGAAGCCTTTGCACCATCAGTCAGGAGAGTTGACATTTGTACGAAAAAGGAAATACATAGTAAATGGCTTTTTCCAGTTACATCAACACCTGGGTTCTTGTGTCAGGAAGCCGAAGTCCTACCAGACCTCCACATACTAGAACAGTAGAAGCAAGGAGGATAGGGATTGCTTTGGTGATACCAACAAGGGAACCAAATATTAAGTTTCCAAGTACAGCTGCTGCTTTGCATAGTGCATTCAAAAACCCGAAGCCTGTTGCCCTAGAAGGGAAGACAGAAGAAAGTTAAAAAATGGGTGAAAGAGTACAGCCTTTGAGACAAATCCTTGGTGGGGATAAATCAAAATAGCCCCAACGTCTAAAACAGGGTTCTGTGCTTGTCTTTTTATAATACGAAATTAAAGCTCAGCTGCTACAGTACTTTATTGAAGCAAATTCATTCTGCTGCCTCAGGGACCAAAATGTGAAATGAATGACTGAATAGGTAACTTTACACCTCTACAGCAGAACAAAGAACTTGCAAGTGGAAATTCAGTAACACTTAAAATGCTGGGTTGGGAGACAGGAGGTGGGAAATATTTTGAGAGCTACTTGGTGATTTGGGAAAGAAGTCACCAGAATAAAAGGATGTTCATCTTGGGGTACTGAATGGAAATGGTTTTCTTAACAGGTGGTATACATGTTCAATCAGTGCTTTCTCAAAAGGCAAATGAGACCACCAATAATAATGAATGTTTGTTAAAGAGAATAGAGCATAACAAGGCCCTGCTTGGTTCAGGGTCTGAGAAACTTTGCTAGAAGGGGAAAGAAAGTAGATTTCCAACAAAAAGTATGACTCGGGCAACTCAGAGAGGCTTTTGCATTGCAGTGCTATGATTTTAGTAGTCTAGATTAAGTATTTCAGATATTTGATAATCCATACATACACGTATTATGCAAACTGTGATCATTTTAATAAATTGTGTTTTGACATGACTGTATGATTCATAGTTGCAGGAACAACCTTGTCCTACCAAAAGTGTCTTAAAAAAAATATCTGTACGATCGTAAAATCTCTAACATTTCTCAAATCGCTTAGAGGTGAGAGAAGGACTGTGCTGGGCTCACACTGTGCTCACTGGAATAAAATAATAAGAATCAGGAGGATAGAAACTTCTTTTCAGAACAAAATGTTTCTTTCTTGTTAATGTGAAATACTGCCATTAGAAGCAAAAAGCCTCCAGTCTAAACAGCAGGGATTAACAGAAATGCTAATGGTTTGAGTGAATAATAAGAGCCCTAGTTATTGTACGGAGGTGCATGTGAAGGGAAGGAAGAAGTCTTGTCCTCAGATGTAGCCTGACTTCTTAGGAAGTAATTTTGAGAAACTTTTACCAGAGGTCCTAAAGAGCAGCTCAGAGGTCAACTTGAAGTAAGGAGGCTTGATCCCCACTGAGAGAAAGGATATAAACTCTCAATGTTATTCACAGAACTATTTTTTTTCTTCTCATAACAGCAAATCATGGAATCAAGGGAGAAGAGATCCTCTCCCTCAAGCAATGATGGACATGGCCACAGCCAAGAGTGTTATCTCTTCTGCTCTTCTGCAAATCTGGCTGCTGAATCTCACTAGTGTTGACCTGTCCAGCCCTTTGGTGTTCTATATCCAAATCTTATACTGTGGGAAATGTAAAAGCTTCTGTCTAGTGTAGTTGACCAGGATATAGGGGTTTTCAGCACTGTCCATGTCCTGACTATCTGATGTGCTATGCTTCAGAATTATACCAGTCCTGGTATATTTGAGGACCTGCACCAGTGGAGTGGCGAAGGTAGGTCTAGATCCTTCTAGGATATTTCTAAACCACTCTAATTTGCTCTAAGAAACAGAACTGCAAGTTAACCCACAGAGTCAATTCCAGAATCTGAACAAGATTCAGAAATGTGCTAACTTAAAGTAACGGTACTTTGAATGTCAAATTCTTAAATCAGTTAAAATGATGTTTGCAGAACAGAATTAAAACATGGAACAGATTAGCTAATATACCTTCCAAAAGTTTTTTTGTTTTTCTGTTAATGTTAAATATTCGTTTGTCCATGGTTGCAGACCAAAGTGAAACTTCTTTGCCTAAAGCATTATGGAAGTAAAATTAGAAGAGTTAATACTTACTGTTCCAGTGTCACCTCTGTGTATTGTATGCCTTTTCTGACCCCAGGAGAAGATATAAGTTAGTCTCATTTGGTGGGTGGTTATAATCATAATAGATGTATTATTAGTTTGGCTATATGTCTCTTACAATTGACAGCAGTGTTTCAGTCTCTTTAAAATACCTGAGAATTTAGCAAAGTAATTATTAATTTGCCTGAAGTAATCATAGTGCCTCTTTGTGCTAAATGTGGCACCTGTCCAGATACTGCATGACAGTAAGTATCAGCAATATCTAAAGAAGGAGGGACAGGTCATTCTGATGGCAAAGCAAAAACTTATTAGAAACACTATGAAAAAAACAAGCAGAAGACTCAGATATGCCTTCTCTATGTTGAAGACTTGCTTTTTTTTTCTTTTTTCCTAGATTTGATTAAACCTGCAGTGCTTTTACATATTTATTATTGCCAAGAAAAGCTAAACATGCACATCCTGGAGATAACCACCTACAAAGTGACATGATCTGCTGTCCAACAGTGCACACCAGTGCTGGTTGCCTGAGACCACACTGCTGAAAGCAGATAAGGAAATTTTGGAAGCGTTGTTTGTGAAGCTTTCTGACAGGGAGACATTTGCAGCAGCTCTTTGAAAATGCCTTTCTCAGATGAGAAAGTTTAAACTTGCTCCTTTTAAGGAAGACTTTTGGAGGAATCATTCCAAAGGAGGAGTGGGAGATGCACTGGAGGAAGCCGCAAACATCCTCCCTGAGTCTTTCAAAGCGTATGAGAAGGTCAAATCTCTATCAGAGACAACTGTACTACAAGGGCAGATAAAGTGGAGCATCAGAAGAATATCTGGAGGAAGCCGACCAGGATGAGGAGAAGAAAATGAGAGGGAAGGAGTTCCAGACTGCTGCATCTTCTAGGGTGAATTAGAGTGCAGATAGGAAGGAGGAACGTGAAGAGGAAAAACTGTGGTAAAATAGACTTTATCACAGTCTGGAAAACAGAGTTTATGGGATGGGATAATAACAGGCTGCAGCTTTTTTTAAGAAGTCACGGGAAGAAGGAGAGGAAAAGAGTCAGAACTGCTGTAAATTTGGCTTCATTTATGCACAGAAAATATTTCTGAAGTTATGGTGGTGATTGGTTGTGATCAGTGTTTGCAGATGTAAATACAATTTCTTCAGCTGCCAGGTACTGATGTAAAACCAAACTTGCCCTCAAATAACAGTAACAGGAAAAAACCTGTTCACATAGGGAAAATAGACACTTAGTCATCAACAGCTTCAGCATATTCAGAGAGATACCAGAACTCCCCAAAGAATACATAGATCTAGCTAGCGCAAATTCGAGTAGAGACAGGCAAGAAATCTTTGGAAAGACAGTAGAACAAAACATATGGGGATGCTTTACTAATATTCAGTGTTGGTTGATGCTGTCCAAAAGAGGTAAGCTGTTTCACAGATGCTATTTACTTATATCTACTAGTTGCAGTAAGGGTGTGAATACTATTTTCTGAGCAATTTGGAACACTTTTCTTTTCATGTGCTAGGCTCTACAGATAGCACATTTGGGGCTGCCACTGTGATTTAGATCTATTATAAGTTATATACCCAAGATTGTGTTATTAAGGTTTAAAGTAATTTTGTAATACAATATCTCTTATATCTGAGCAAAATTAAGGTAATTGTTGGCACTGGAAAAACAGCTCTGCTTTCTAAAATGGCCTTATTAAATTTTTCCAGTTGTAAGGGGTTATTATTAGTCTAATCCCATTAATGCTATCAAATTAAAAACAAAGAAGAGTAAGACAAAGTCAGCCCATTTTTATTGCCCTTGGCTGTCCTGATGAAACAAAATGAACAACACAGCAGAAGTTCAATCTTTTGATCTTTAAGCAGTTTTCAGGCATGTCCTTTTGCCTAAAGTTTGCACATCGTTGGCAGGAACAGTAAGATTTTTATGGGCTTAAGTAAAATGTTGTTGCAACCTATACCTGAAAAACATTGTCACTATTCAGACTTCTGCCTTCATATCCTTCAATTTTTTTACTGTGTTTGAATGTGAATTTCTTGTTTACTAATAGTCAAAACAGTAGTTAAGCAAACTGTTATATCTAGGGATAGCAAATTCAGACTTGTTCTTTTTTAAATATCCTTCTTAAAACGGTTTTTGTGATTCAAATAATCTAAAATCTATATTCATTAATGCCTTTATAATTAATTCTACTGAATCCAGGGGAGTAAAAATAGCCAGGCAACAGATATGCTGCAATTCACATACATACAAAACCATAGTCTTCTCTTGCAGCAGTAGTACAGTCTCTGCTACAGTGTTTCAGGGAAGTGCTAGAGTGTACAAAAGTCTGAAAATGATCATCTCACCATCATGAATTAATTAAGTGCAAAAAAATCCAAAGACATAAGGCCATCACTAAATAAAACAATTTCTGTTATGTTGATCACTCACTGGGTAAAGCACTGCAACAAAAATGGGTTTTTTGACTCCAAGAGCAATCCTTATTACTGGTAAAAGGAGTTCAGCAGCAAGAATCCCTTGTCCAGCTAGAGAATGTCATTAAATCCTTCAGGCACATTAGTAAGGTAATGCTGGTGAATCAATTTGACATTGCATTAAAAAAAAAAAGGTACAGATCTTTGTATTGACTATGAAAGTGTCATGTCTGAAATAAAGGTGGATATTAGGTAAAAAATTTTCCCTATGTATATGACTTCTGTTGCTGCAAAAGCTGTGACAAAGAAAAAGCTTAGCGTCTTTTCACCCAAGCCCCACATAAAAATGGCATGAGTCCAAACAGTTAAAAATAGAAGGATTATCCAAGCCTTTGGATTAAAAGAGCTTGTTTCCTGGTTGCCACATATGCTCCTTCTTAGATCAGGTGCCTATATTCCTACATAAAATACTTTAGACCCACTTTTCCACTGCTGATAGTCAGTGGATAGCACTTAAAATTTTTGTTTTCCTGCACTGGAGTGCTGCTGAATGTGTAGCACAGATATTTGACAATTTTCTTGCCAGAGCTAGTGCTGAGTCTATCCAGCAAGTTTCAAAAAACTATGAATGTAACTTTTGTGGGTGTTGATAATATGCAAAAGCTATTAAAACTAAGTTTCTGAATGTGCTATGGAGAATTTGCTAATGTCCAGACATCTTAAGATCTTTTTAAAAATTTGTACAAAGAATACCTATCATAGCCTGGCCAATTATAGCACGCAGTGTACAAGTAAAGCTGTGGAATTTGCCTTCCTGCCTTGGGCTACTACCCAAGGCATTGCATAGGTTCAGCATGTCATGCCTTAAAAAATATTAACATGAAATTTCAGCAAAATGCAGTTGAACCACATCCACAGGATGGCAGTAGAAAATAGCTGTCAGGAAGTATACTGTAAGATGACGACTGTTGTTATGACTCAAAAGAATAGAAAATGTCTCTTCTGACAGTCACAACAATACAAAGTCAGGCCTAAGATAACCTGTGAATAATGTTTATTACTCTGGGGGTAGCTTCTCAGGGCTAAAGAAGAAGAGAAAAAGATAAATATAATGAACTGAAAATAGGCAACTTACTTCTTAATTATTACCAAACCCTTAAGAACTTATTTCAGAGGTATTAAAAAAGGCAAAACAGAGTGATGTCATTTTATAGCACACCTTGAATTCCAGATATTCCTGGCCAAGATTCAAACCCAAATTCCTGGCATCTGTAGTATAACTATTGAATTGTTGGTTATCTGATGCAATCTGATCTTGATTTACTCTGTAGGAGATGACCTATTTCTGTACCACTTTCTGTTTAGATTTGAGTTATTTTTTGTATCTAGTCCATAACAAGAGTTTCAGCTTATAAAGCTGGTGCTTCCCAAGTTAGTTCGTAAGAAGATATATATTATTTTTGTGAAGTAAAGAAAGTATTTTAAAGTCATAAAAATCTCCTAAATATTACTTCTTCATAGAATTTTAACTCTCTTCCATTCATACTTATATTACAGACAGAGCGAGGAAACTGTGCAATGTTACTGCAAGGCCCTTGGGCACACATATTACAACACAAGCCATAATTAACTTATCACACAATATTTTTTTTTCCGCATCACTCTGCCAATGCACAGAACAAAGAGAGCTTGAGGTTAAAACATAAATGCTGTGAAGAAAATTTGGTTTCCCTCATTTGCTGCAGAGATGGAAGGTGCACTGTGAATAAGGATAGGGACTGCAAGATGAGAAAGCAGCCTCGTGGTTAAAGTGTCAGGACTGTTGTCAGGAGAAAGGGTACAATCCCTACGCCACCACAGAACTTATATATGATGCAAGCAAGTTACTTAAAGCTAATAAAAGCTCATTAAGTATGGACTTCACATTTTCTGGGTGCTCAGCCTAACACCTTCAGATTTGTGTCGCTGAAGTGTTGAGCACTTAAAGCTACAGTGGAAGTTACACTTCCAGCCCCTTACCTCTTCTCAAATGTGCAGTGACTGGGACTATTGGTACCACACACGTCAAATCAGGCACCTAAAGTAATTTCAACAATTTATTTTTCCACTGTGCCTCAATTTCTACATCACCTCCTTTCAAAGCAGCGTTTGGAAAATACAGAAAGTTTATGAAAGAGTAGGAAAGCACTCTAGGAGCATGAAAAAACGTTTTCAAGTCATTTAATAGTCTCCTTCAGAGCAGAGCTTCCAGGGCTATCGAATAGCTTGGTTTGGCCTTCAAGAGGGTCACGACCAACCAGAGGCTTTTCAGAGCTTGCTGGCTAGTCCAGAATAGCACAGGGCATTAAAAAGATAAGGCAAAAGACCAGAGCAAAGATGAGATAAAATATGAGTTAATACAAGTTCATTATATTGTGGATTTGGGTTAATTTACTTGTTATTGGAAAACAGCTAGTGACGTGATCATGAGCGTCATTTAGGTAGTGATCATAAGCGTCATTTAAATTTTGTGTATTGAAAAGTAAAAAACCAAATATTATTATCAAACAATTATTCATTACCACCATGTGTCATCTAGAAGACAAAGCCTAGCTATGACTAGCATTAGTAACATATCTTCAGGATTTAACACAACTTTGTCCTCTACGAGAGAACCATTTGAAATCTATACAGCTTCTAATATCTCTTATTTTAGCAGATGTGTACATTAGCTGAGATTTTATAAAAAAGTGCAAGTAAAAGTTATGCTAAAATGGCATAAAATTTGAAAGTACTCATCAAGAATATAGGTCAAACTACTTAGTTACTTCAAATTCAGGCATTATTAAATTAAAATGTAAATAGGTAGATGAGTGTGAATGCATACGGAATCCAAATCTGTTAAGATTTTGAAGCAACCTAAACTCTGCCCTGCAGGCAGCTGATGAAGAGGAAACTGAAATGTGTGCTGTGTATCATACACACCGCACATTTCCAAATTACTCACCACACCCCTACCTGGCAAAAAGCCAGCATGATCCCTACATAACCTGGAGTACGATTTATGAAACACCTTTTGTATTACAGTGCCTGACACTGACAAAGCCCCAGCAGTTTGGCAACTGGCTGGTCTCCAAGAGGAGTTGTGCAGCAGGAAAAGGAGGGGCTGCCCGGCATGGTCTCTTGTGCATGGTAGTGTGAACTGGCCTCCTTCCACACACCTTTCTTCCAGCTCAACCCCAAGCTGCCCTTTGCTGCTAGTTTGTGGTCATTTCACTGATCGGGAGTAAGAAAAAGGTACATATTGGAATAGTAAAATAGCAACAGAGTGAGCAAAATCGCTGTGCCTAGATTGCTTTTTGAGGGGAAACTGGAAGCCAGTTTCAGGACCAGATTCAATCTGGATTCAGCTTTGAAATGAAAGAGACCATCATCTCAAGTATGAAGGACCTTATATGCAGAAACAGATCACGCAGCTTCGTGTACTATATATGCTTGGAAAGGTTGTTCAGCCCTATAGCTATTTGCAGAAGCTAGAAATTCCAGACAACACCTGGAATGATCTCCATGCCTGGCTATGAAGACCAGAGGAGTCTTAGAAGGAAAGATTGGACCACTAGAGTTGGGCAATGGTCGCTGTTAAACTGTAGCTATTCTGGATTAAAAAAAAAAAAATCAGAGAAAAAAATTTGGGAAGCAGGTTATTTGAGTCGCCACAAGTATTAATTTTAAAATAGTTCTGTGTAATATGAAGAAGATTTGCTTCAGTTTAAAAAAAAACATGTCTAGGAAGTAACTTCTGGAAGTAACTTCTAGAATTGCTTGTTTCCTTATAACCCAGCTGGCAAAACCTGGCAGGGATGGCTCCACCACTTTTGGAACTTTCGATAAAAAATATCATTGCATCAGCAATGTCTTTCCCAGCACAGGTGCATTTGCCCTATCAGCCTTTTTATATGGATAATAGAAAGTGACAAGTTTTCTGTCAGAGTTGTGGCAAAGAACCTCAACAACTCAGCTGCAAGTAAATTTCTGAGGTGGAGCTCCAGGCAGCTTTTACAGCTCACACAAGCTTTTTGAAAAAGAAAACTGGGCAAGAATTTATTACAATCCCAAAGGTAGCAGAAACTATTAAAAACAACTATTAACTACAAATACAGATGCCCTAGAATAGATATCGGTTACATTCTGCTTATCATTCCTAATAATGTTGATTATTTTTGCTTCCACTAACATCAATGGCTTCTCAAATTATTTTTTCTTTATTTCATTTAAAGAAAATAGTTGTGGCTGCTACATTCTGGAATACCAAAAAGATAGCTATTTCTAAAGAATATTTATTAGAATTATATTAAAGAATTTGGATGATGAAATCATGGAACGGTTAGAGCTGGAAGAGACCTTAAAGATCATTAAATTCCAACCCCCCTGCCATGGGCAGGGAAACCTCCCACTGGACCAGGTTGCTCAAAGGCCTGTCTAGCCTGGCCTTGGACATCTCCAGGGATGGGGCATGCAAGCTTCCCTGGGCAACGTGTTCCAGTGCCCCACCAGCCTCACAGTAAAGAATTCCTTTCTGGTATCGGATCTAAATCTCCCCTCTTCCAATTTAAAACCATTACCCCTCGTCCTGTCCCTACACTTCCTGACAAAGAGTCCCTCCCCATCTCTCCTGTAGGCCCCCTTCAGGTACTGGAAGGCTGCTATAAGGTCTCCCTGGAGCCTTCTCTTCTCCAGGATGAACAACCCCAACTCTCCCAGCCTGTCCTCATAGGAGAGGTGCTCCAGCCCTCTGAGCATTTTCGTGGCCCTCCTTTGGACCTGTTCCAACAAGTCCATATCATTCCTGTGTGGAGGACTCCGGAGCTGCATGCAGTACTCCAGGTGAGGTCTCATGAGAGCAGAGCAGAAGGGCAGAATCACCTCCTGTGACCTGCTGGCCACACTTCTTTTGATGCAGCCCAGGTTGCGGTTGGCTTTCTGGACTGCCAGTGTGCACTGCTGGCTCACATCGAGTTTCTCATCCACGAGCACTCCCCAAGTCCTCCTCAGGGCTGCTCTCTAGCCATTATCTGCTCAACCTGTATTTGTGCTTGGGATTGCCCTGTCCCAGGTGCAGGACCTGGAATAATTCTTGCCAGAAGAGCAATTTCCTGAGGTGTAATAAAAACAGTAGCACTTGATATTAAATATTTGTGCTTTAGATTCATAAGTAACCTAGTATGGAACTTGATACAACCACAATAATGGACATCAATTTTTTGTGTCTGTTTTGTAGAAGCATATATTTTTAAAATGGCAATGAAAAGAAAACAAAGAAGCTAGTCTACAGTCTGCCTCTTCTGATGGACAATACAAAAGCCAGTTGCACCTCTGTTCAAAAACTTAGACTTGCAAGCAAGACGTCACACATTTATAAACTGGAAATATGTTTCACCATATTTGAAACTTCTGGTGAATGACATGAATAACACTGTGCCAGGAGAAAGAACATACTGTCCCTTAAGTGGAGTCTGGGCAATTTTATATGAAATTTTTTTAAGGAGGAGAGAGGGAAGAAATATCCCAGTGTATTCAAGAAAACAGGGTTTTTACTTTTTTACACTCAGCATGTAACAGCGTATGAATTGACTGTTTTTCCTTCAGTTCATTAAGTGACGTAAGATCAGCATTAAAAAGTACCTCTTATCTGAAAAAAAAACCAACCCTGTGTCATCTAGAAGGAATGCTTGCAGGACCTGGAAATTGTACTCAGCTTTCCTGCAAGAGTCCTGAAGAGTCAGGAGCAGTGCCCAAGACATTTTTGTATCTGTTTAATGTTGAGTATGTACACTCCTAGTCACCCTGCATACAAATTTGTAGCGGACTGATTAACAGCCCAGCATGGTTCAAGCCCACAATCTCTTCCAGAAGATGATGTTCAGCTCCACACAGAGATTTTTATTATCATCCCCTCCGTTTCACAGCCAACAGACAAATGCAGCTATATTGCCATTTTGGACCAACCACTGCCTTCATAGCCAGTTGCAGTAGGGGAAAGTTGAAATTTTCCATTACCGTTTTCAGAAATACTACTCATTAGCTGTTTTTCAAATGAGATAAAAAAAGTGATATTTTATGTGAAATGAATACCAAATAGCTAAAAGAAACAATCTCTTTTGTCCCCCTGTTATTCGTAAGACAAACTATTCATTCGGCCTACTGCAAACATCACTACCTCTGTAAAGCTCATACATAACCATTTCAATTTACTATTTCTGCTAGAATACAGAGATAGTGTCAGTGAGGTTAGGGGAGGTGTATCTGCACATACCTTCTGTCTGTAGGATACAGCTCCACAGTAATGACATCTAGTGAGTTCCAGGCTGAGATGGTGAGGCCGTTGTAGAGGCACAGCATACCTATCATCATGGACTCACTGGTTCCAAACCACAGGAAAAAACAGCTGATGCCAGAGAGAACCATGGAACCACCTAGGTACGAGACCAGTGAAATGAACATGAAGTGGAGCTGTATTTAAAGAATCATTGTTTTGTCTAATGTTTCTGTACACACAGTGTAGCTAAATAATCGACCCATATATTTTAATTAAAAACTAGAGACCTCCTCTACTGGAGGAGACCAGTCAGGCAGACAATTGTGGTAAGGGTCTTAAAAAAAAACCAACCAACAACCCATAATTCCTCAAATATTAGGATATATCATAAAGTATTAAGCTGGAACCCCCTATGAACTCTCAAAGAATGCTGCCTGGGATGAACTACCCCCATTCTTCCTTGTTCATCATATTCTGCAATTACATAAGACTCATTCATATATTGTAGCAATAAAAGCACTGAGTGGGAATTGCATTTATATAGAGATATTCTCCTAGAAAATGAATAAAATTAACTACCACATAGCTATATAAGCAAATTGAAAACAGAGTTGTCATTGCAGGTAAGCCACAAGAGATCTGTTTCAACAATGTTACTTTGCAAAACAGCTAACAGGCAAAGGACTGCTGACTCCTCTGGGGAGCTGCTCCACTAGCTGAGGGCCACCTGTGCACATCTTGCTTTTCTTTTGGCTGGTGCAAAGCCAAGCCAACGGTCAGCACTCTCCAAAATATCATCCCAAATGCCTAAGTAAGGGTCTTGTAATATCAGAGCAATGACTGATAACGAAGTACAGCAAAACTTGTTACAGAATACTTTCTTCCTAGAGTTTCTAAATTGGGGGTTTTTTAAATGACAGTTACGATGCCACATAGATGAAATATCTGCAGAAGGAATGTTTTGTACTTCTCTGAATTAAATTTTTTAGAAAGTGAACATGCTACTTTATCAGGAGAGCTTCAGGTTTTGGTGGTGGTCCCTGTTTTAAAGTGAAGCTCCTACCTAGCATCGTTAACCGTCCAATCCTATCCATCAGAAGAGCAGACACAATATTTCCTGGTAACACTGCCAGAGTTCCCAGGAAATTAACAAAGTAAATCCAGTAGGCACTGTAGTCATCATCGAAAGAAATCTGGCATCCTGTCCTGATGTGGAAAAATGTGCAATTTATCAATTCGCTGTCAACAAATTTATATTGCTCAAGATCTGTGGAAAGAAGAAAAAGAAACATTTCAGCTAACAGCCGATTCCATGTGCAGCTTTTGATTAAAAACATTCCAAGTTTAGGCAACTTTAATAACTCGGAGCTTTCACTGTTTCATGAAATGGGACCAGTTATTGCTGTTAATTTTGATACCTTTTTATCTTAATAGAAAAATATGCAAAGCTCATGAAAAAGAGCAACTAAGGCCTGGAATTAGGCAAGTTATATCACTGTATTTCAACTCTGCTTGGACTGTATTTGGTTAAGACATTTCAGCACCAGCTGGCCTTGCATAAAAAGCACTGGGTATCTGCAAGTTTCTATCACTAGGCCTCGCTTGGTATCAGATGTTCTATTTCCACACCAGACAGCCTTTCAGATGAGAATGGTGATCATGCTCAGTTGGGTTTGACGTCCTTTAAAGTGAAACATTCATACAGAATTCAGATTAATCATTTCTGAAAAGGTCTCATGGTCTTCAGCTCTAACACAGATGAGTTGCAACATGCAACCCATTCAGGCCATTCTTTTCCAATACAGTTTTGGAGATCTTTCCCTATAGCTCCACTTTCTTTCCGTTCCTCTTCTCAGCCTTATAACCCTGATTCAACAATACCTTCCTTCCACACAAAGAAAGCTGAGTGTTGCTGGCTCTGAGACTTAACTCCATTGCTATTATGATTGCTGGAGTTATGGGAAAGCAGGAAGAAGTGCCCCATCTTTCCAACAAGCTTAGTTGGCCATGTCCTACTTTCAGTTCTATTTTATTAAACTGAAAAAAACCCAACCCTATCTTTTTAAACATACGAAAATATGCATTTTTGTTACAGGACTTAGGAGAGTGGAAATGACTACAGTATTAGGTAGTTTGAATACTGAACTCAGATTCCCATGCCACAGCAAGCACAATGAACAAAGTGTTTCACCAGTTCCACTTAGACTAAATAAAAATACACTAAAGCCACCAGTAAAGCAGTAAATATATTTTCTCCTCTCCAGTCCCAGTCCCTCTTTAGAGATGTTTATTATCTGAGTCAATATTAGGCTTGTTATATTTCTAGTGCAGGTGTGATCCTCTCACTTTACTATTAAATCATTACAGAGGCCTGTTGCTTTTTATAGCTTTTTATTTCCTAGAAGAGGACTTCTTGTATGCCTTATTAGAAATCCAGAAATTATAAACACAAGAGGAGAACATATAGCTAAACAATGGATGTTCAGGGTTTGTCTTGTAATACCTGTGTTGTAGAAAGTGGTATTGATGAAAGTACAGTTCCTGAAGTACGTGTTCAGTGAAGTAATGTCTTCAAACACACAGTTCTTAAAAAGTGAATCTTCGAAGGTTACTGATTTAAACTTCATCATAATAAACCTGCACAATATAAATAATTTCTGTCAGTCTGCCTTCATAGGCAAGAAAGAGCAACAGATCAAGCTGATGCAGATATACAGGTCTAAAAAATCTCAACCCTAGTAATAATGATTCCTTAAAGGCGTTCTGGAAACATAATTAATAATTAACTGATTCTAAAATACTATAGTTCAGAAAACACATTAATAAGACAAATAGCTCCACATAGCTACCAGCCACAACTGGTAATACAATTTCACTAGCGTTGTAAAATCACTATTACTTCTAATTTGACATTACAGTCAGAAAATGGGAGATCATGCTTCAGAAACTCAGTCTCTTGAAACAAACGAACACCTGCTAGTATCAACAAGCTGGAAAGAAATAATTTTTTAGGAACCTTTATCTCTCTAGACGAGTGCACTGGGCACTGTGTCAGGCTCAAATGCAAAACATACTGGTCCAAGTGTTAAAAAATAGTTTTACAAAATGGTTTAACATAAACACAATTACATTGCTAGTTTTACAGCCAAATATCTAACTGGAAGTATGTGTTTGTTTCTCCTGTGTCTGTGGATGCAGTTACAATTACTGTGTACATAAAATAGGTATGAACAACTTGCCAGTAGCTTTTCTTATTTCTGAACATTCTCCTTCCTATTAACTCTCATTTAACTCCTAGGTCTTTGATCATGACTGTCAATCAAGTTATTCACGGGAACAGTCAATGGCAAAGTGTATTACTAGCAGTAACTTTCTACCTAAATGTTACTCAACTAAAACAATGTTGTAAACCTTTGTTAGTATAATTCTACCAAATAATTTCATTATACTAAAAAAAAAGACAGATAGAGAAATACATCATTATTTTTGTGAATTTTATTATTTCACATAAAGGCTTGGGACAAGCTACTACTAAAAAAGGGCAGTTTTTCTGGCAGACTTTATGCAAACTGGTAACAGTTTGGAAAGCTGTGCTTTAATTGTTAAAAGAAAGCCTTCTGAACACAGACCTGGCTCTGCTCTTCTTTAACCTGGCGTGACCAGCTAAGTATTTTTCTTATTACAAGAATCATAGTAGGAATAGGAACACACAAAATACTCCGTGTATGAAACAATAGAATTTAAACTTGCTTGCCAATAAAGTTGTTGGAATCACATCTTTATGAGAAAAGAGAGCAAAAGTTAATTGATTTTATCACAGGAAAAGACTTACTAGCTAATGAATTCTGTTTGTGTATTGGTCAGAAGAATAATGTTTTCAGCCCATTAGTTTTAGTTACTATATCATTTCTCATTTGTGACAGACTCTGATTCAAATCAGGCTGGCATTCAATGTCAACTGATTATCATTTTTCATATAGTTCTTTCCACTTTAAAATACAACATAATTCCAGAGGAGAACAAAGAAAATTTAGCAATTAGATTAGTCAGTTGGAACAGAAATGACCGACTATGTCTCATGCATTCCTCTGATGCACTTCTTATCTTTGGACAGGAAACATGTTGTGACTATATTAAAATTGGTGTTGCAATGATTTGAATTAAAACCGACCAGAGATGCACTGAAGTAAAAAGTCAAGTGTTGATGGATCTTCTAGTTGAAAAAGAACATGAAGGAAACCCTGAGATCAAGGGTGAGTGGAGTATTGAAATGTTTGTGGAGGAAGAATATAAATGAGTTCATACTTTTGTAGAAAATGTTTTGTGAACCTCAAACAACTGTCAGAGGCCTATTAAATTTGCACATTTAAAAGAGTAAATCAGTGTTTTAGAGTTAATTAATGTTAGATTTACTGTTCTACAAGAATTTTCAGTTCAAATGAGTAAGACCTTGATTGACAGAGTGCTATTAGTTACTGACAATGAACTGTTCTTTGCTTTTAGGAGAATATCTGTCTCCTGGAAAGGAGTGGAACCGGGAAGCTGTGGCTAGTTTAAGAAGGAGGTAACTGCTATTTTTTTGTCTGCAAGGCATAAACCTTTAACTGTGTCAAAATTCAAGTTCTTAAAAAAATAATTTTAAAAGCCCCATATTACCAACATCATTAATTTTATTCACTTAGATACAGATTTTCCTATGGAAATAATAATTACTTAGACCCGTGACTTCCAGGAGACCAGTCACATGGTTGTTCTATGTATTTCTTAAGAGAAACCAGATACCTGAAACAGCTGTGTTTAATTTTCCGGTGTTATTTAGTTATCTGTAAAGTCCAGATAGAGCTTTAATATATTTGGATTCAGTTAAAAAATACAAAAGGCATTGCCAATGTGTTCTTTCACATTTCAGAGCTGTTCATACTTTTTATAGATTTGCAGTAACGTTTAGCCTTGATTTTTCTGTGACAAAATCTTAAACTCTCAGTGTTCAGGATCTTCACAGGCGCATCTTTCCTTCATAGGAAAAAAGCCAGCTACAGAGATGAAAGTATGTCCTTCCCTGGCCCCATACAATATGTCGCATGTGTTGGATCTGAAAACCTTTGAATCCCACTGTGAAAGGAAGTATCATTAACTTGGGCTTTTAGGTCTGTTTTTCAGGATGACAAGGAAGCTGGGTTTGCATGAAGGATCCTCACAAAGGAACCACCAGGAAGGAGGAAAACATCACATTATTAGGACATGCTTTAAAACATGCAGTTGTCTATTCCAGCCAAGTCAGGATATTAGGAAATCTCTAAACCTGTCATTGATGTACTCTCCATTGCTGTGAATCTGATTTTCCAGTGTGAAGTTGAAGACGAAATGGGAAACCTCCTCATTGCGGAAATGTTTCACTCGGGATGCGTACTCGTCTGACTGCAGATGTTTAATGACGTCGGGAAACCAGACAGATAAGCCATAGTAGCTGTGGAGAACAGAAACAATTCAGTTGACAATCTCATTTGTTCTGAAATCTGTGCAAGATGAGGAGGAGCAGCTCCCTCGGCTGGTTATGTGACAGAGCAGTTGCTCCGTCATAACAAAATCCTCCACAAAATAAAAATATTGTAGGATGCTGATACCAGAAGATGCCAGTTTTCTGAAGCAGATAGTCTTGATGAGTCAGGCTTGCAACCAAGAACGGACTAACTGATAAATATAACATTTTGTGGAAAGATATTGAATAAAACCTTTCCAAATAAAAAGGATAATCATACTGACAGAAATTTGCATGCAGATGATTCTTCTGTCTGTCAAGTCTATCAAAAATGTTTTAAGATCTCAACCACTCTTACCCAAAAGACAGGGTGAACCATACAGCAGTAAGTTTGATTGTATTATCCTTCACCGGGTAGTTGAAGCATCTCATAAACGTCAACCAAATCTGTAAAACATTAGGAGAAATATTTATTTTAAATTGTATTTTGAACAATTTATTAAATGATAGAGGGTTTTTGATGGGGATTTGCTTGCTTCTTCAGGGCATCAGGGAGAGCAGATCAGCTCTTTGATAGTGTCCATAGCTGTACTTCTCATGTAACTATGTTAGCCTCCAGCTATTGCCAGGTTGTGCGTGTCCTGTGACTTTCTGGCTTCTTTTCATAGACTCATAGAACAGTTTGGATTGGAAAGGACCTTTAAAGATCATCTAGTCCAACCCCTCTGTGATTAATAGGGACGTCTTCCACTAGGTCAGGTTTCTCAAAGCCCTATCCAGTCTGGCCTTGAACACTTCCAAGGATGGGGCATCCACAACTTCTTTGGGCAACCTGTTCCAGTGTCTCACCACCCTCACAGTAAAGAATTTCTTCCTAATATCTGATCTAACCTCTTTCAGTTTAAAACTGTTACCCCTCCTCCTGTCACTACAGGCCTTGGTAAAAAGTGTCTCCCCAGCTTTCTTATAGGCTTCCTTTAAGTATCCAAAGGCCTCCCAGGAGCCTTCTTCAGGCTGAACAACCCCAACTCTCTCAGCCTGTCCTCATAAGAGGGATGGTCCAACCCTCTGATCATGTTGGTGGTCCTCTTCTGGACCCATTCCAACAGCTCCATGTAATTTCTGTGTTGAGAACTCCAGAGCTGGACACAGTACTCCAGGTGGGGTCTCAGCAGAGCAGAGTAGAGGGGCAGAACCACTCCCCTAGAACTGCTGGCCATGTTTCTTTTCATGGATATAATTGGCTTTCTGGACTGCAATCACACATTGCCGGTTCATATAAATTTTTTTATACCTCAGTGTGGACTGTGTCCAATAATTCACCCTTGCTCTGGTAGCCTCAAACTTCCCTAGTCTCTAGGTAGCTTCATTTCACTATTATCTCAAATAAACCAGAGATCTTGTAAAAAATGCTTTCTTCTCTCTTCCCAGTACCATACTACTTTAAGTTCAGACAGACTATATTCTATAATTCAGCAAGGATGCACTTAGAGTTTGACCTATCATAACCTACCACAGCTAGAAACTGGTATTCTAACTATATGAGGAAAAGTTGGGACTACCCTCAGGTCACAGACACTACAGCAGAGCTGACTGAGAATGATGTTCTCCTTTCTCTCTTATCTCAAGATGATCTCCTTGTCTTGAAGGGAAGAGGTAGTCTGTCTTAGGAGGTTTCAGCACACATCATGCAACAAGGAAGGTCATCTGACCCAGGGCCTAGTCCTGTGAAATCACAAGGATGTAAGACAACCAAGCTCCTTTAAAGCTGATTTAGTAACAAGGCCACATCATACCATTTCACTCTTCAACTGCACCAATTTTTGACAAATCCCTATAAAATAGACACATTCTGGATTATTATTTTTTTCATAGAGAAAATGCCATCTTTCCAAGCAAAGCAATTTTGTGACAAACCTTGGTTTGCAACACTTCATTATAAGTCTGGAGAGATTTAAGATGCCAGATTTTTAACAGCTGTGAAAAGCTATTTTTGAATTTTTTATTTTTTTTTTAATTAATGAGACTTCTCAGTTTTCATTACAAGGTTCAAAGATACTGCATGATTTTAGTTTCACAAAAAAGGAAAAGAGATCAGAGCACAGGCCCAGTGAGCTTGTATTAAGCTCTCTGAAATAGCTCTAATGTAGTTTTCTGGTAAAATACATGACATGCCAAAAAATTACATGCAGATACAAGGCCTTATAAAGGTTTTATTGACATTCATTTACACAATTTATTCACGACTGCCATTTTTAAATAATAAGGCCACCTCAGGTTCCTGCTGGTAATTTTTCATCTCACCATGTGTTGCTTCTTTCCACGGGTGACATTGATACACATTCCCACTACATATTATACTGCAGTGCTTGGGAACGTGGCTATGAAACTATTAGCCATCACTTGTGAGAAGATAAATGCAGCATTTTGCTCCTCAGAAGTTGGAACCAACCTCCGCCTCCCACCCACACCTCTTTCAGGAAACCAGAACCTTACACTAATTCCTGAATCTTCCAGTTGCATGGAAAATGTAGCATTGCAGCTATTACCAGCATGAGCTTAACCAAACCATCCCATTTCTGAAGGCTAATTAAAAAGAAGATGGGTAACGGAATGAACAAAGATGCTGGTACTTACACCATATAGCTCTGTGCGAATTCTAACAATACACCTCCTGTACCAAGTTCCTGTATCACTCTCTATTTCTATGAGTTCATCTATCTGCTTTGGAGTTTTGATTCTGTTAACCTAGAAATAAAAACAGAAGAGCAAACATTTGCATGTTCTTGAATCATTAATTGCCTGTTGAGGAGTATTGGAAAGTTTTCAGAAATTCCATAAACTGAAAATAAGCAGATATTAAACCTGTCTTTACACTAGAAATGCTTTAGAAATATAAAGGAATAGTAGCTTACTATAATGCCAAAGTTCGTTATGGATGCAACTGTATTAGAAAAGCTCTACTTTCAAAGCATGCAGGAAATCCATTTCCTCTGACTGAAACAAGCTGTTACTGTCAGGTTCTGCTAGAGTGTTGCTGTATCCCTAATGCCACAAAGGATAAAATATTATTTAAACCCTCCATTAACCACATACAGAGTTTGCTATCATGTTGTTTCTAACTTGCTATCACAACATTGTTGAATGTCTATTGATTAAAGATACAGTAGAAAATAGAAGTATTTGAAATGTCAAGAATTAATAGCTGAATAACATTTTTCTTTTTTCTTATTTCCTGTAGTGTAAGACGGGGAACTCTCTTTGTCTTTTGGATGTTGACTTTAACTATGTTTTTTAATGAAGAGAGAAAAAGTTAGGTGAAATGATCTGGAACCACACATGTTATTGCTGTTATGAGCAATCATCTACTTCAACTAAAGTGAAATGAGATAAACAGACATCAGGGAAAAATACAGAATTACCAGTGTCAGAGAATGAGATGTTGCCTACAATGCTCATTTTCACTTGCACTCTCCTGTGTAGCAGGACAAGAATGTGTTATATGGTCTTTCCAGACACAGGACCCGACGAACTTATACCATTGTATGGTTTTGGTTTTGGCTTCCGCTGTGGTCCCAGGTTCATAGCAGTATCACAAAAGGCAGTGTATTCACCCACAGTTTATTTAAAAACGATACGAATAGAGAATGGAAAGAAAATAAATAAAATGGGGAAAGCGATGGGCATATAGGGAGAGGGAAAGAGCAAGAGACTGAGCGTTCAGTGTTTAGCTGCAGTGTCTGAAGCCAGCAATAGCTCGTGTTTCTTCTTAGAATGAGGACACCACCACCCACAGATGTATCATAGTGGATTACAGGACATCAGGGAATAGCAGTATTGATGGCAAAGCTCTAGTTTTCAGCCCACTGCTTTTACAGATGTACACTGTTTAAGATGCACCAGCAGCCTCATCCCATGAACAAGAGCAAACAAAAGCCCACTAAGCAGTTTTAGCTATGACCACACTCGTTTCTGAAAGACTGCAGCTCACTAGCTTGCCAAACCATGACTATATCAAAAAGGCTGCACCCTTCACATCTTGGCTTTTCCAATAGCAATAATCCCATCTGCATCACTCCATTGATTTTAAGCTTTTTTAAACTGCTTTTATGAAACATGTTATACAAAAGACTGAGCGGAATCCTCCAAGATTATTTAAAACCTTGTACATGTTACAGGCATCCTCACTTGCCACACCTCCAGGCAGAAAGGGCATGCTTTTTGAAATCATGCTGTATAAACCAGTACCACTCTCGTAGGCTCAGGGGCAGCCTTTTGACTGTCCTGGCCACCTGACTCTTTTGGGGCTGTGGAGGTTGAGGGAAATGTATATATCCTAGGACCACTGCATGTGTCTGGAGACAAAAAGCCCCTGGCCTTGATGATTTTTTAACATAAGAAAGGTCCTATTGAATCAGGACAATGGTCCATCTGGACCATGCAAATTCAGCTGTCAGTATATGAAGAATGAAATAAAAACAATAAAGAATACCCATTTTAATGAAAATGGAACTTCTGTTTAAAAGCAATGACTAGAAATAAGCAATGCTTTAAATTTTACAAAATCAAGACATGCTGCAAAGGAAAAAGTTTGCAGAAAAAAATATTTAATACATGACAATGAAAGAGTGGAGAGAATTTTGGTTTTAAGGGTATAAAGGTTTTTTTCACTTAAGCATTTTAACCACCAGATCTAATGAATGCATATTTTAAGGACCCAGAAAGGTAAGTAAGCGTGTACATAAATATTTAACTTGGGTAGTCCCATAACAGAAAATACTATCGACTTACTACCATCTCTGTTAGAGTCACTGTGCTCAGGAGAGGCTTTCAAAAGTATTAAGAGCTACCACATCCACAGTCAGTAACTAGAATACGTCCCTTTTTGGAGTTTGTAACTCTAAACCAAACTGTTCCTCAACTGATGCCTTCTGTCTTCAAAAAGTTTGAAGATAAAATCCTCAATAATATGAGTAACAAGAATAAACATCACTTGTGAAAAAAAACTTCTAGGAAAAGATGACATCAATATAATTAGGAAAACATGTAAAAGGAAAGCACACTAAAACTATAGTAGTAATGGAGAAAAAGTTACATCAGCTGTAGAGTTAGAAAACATGTTCTCAAAGTGTATCTGATGTAACTAGTGAAGTGGTGGAAAATAGTAACATAAGTCATAGAATGGATGAAGCAATGGGGTTTAGCAGAGATATATGAATAAATAACTCAGACAAAATGCCACCATATCCAGGACTAACTTATATCTTAAAAAAGGGAGGCTAAAAGGATGTCCCAAACAAATTATGTCTAAGTTCTTTGCTTTTTGGGTTTTATAAGATGAAGTGCTGATATTGGCCAATGAGGAAACATTGATGTATTTCCTAATCATATTCATGCAAGTTGAAAATAGAGACTCCCATGTGTAACCTTCACATACAGTACAGAATTTCTAATCCTTCAACTCCTCAACAGCTTGGAATTGAGTTTTCCCAATGTTCATGGCAGAAATCGGCAAAAATCCCAAGAAAGTGGAGTTTTTTTGTTATTCATGCCCTATTCATAGCTGACCAATAAATAAAATTAGCTATAAATAAGGTGCTGAGTTCAACATGGCTCAGTGTCACATTTTAACAACTGTAGAGAGAAAGACTTGTTAGATCACAAGAACCGGAAACAAGCACGTGCTTTGTTTTCTTTTCCATGGCTGCTCTAGGATGTGATTATGATTACGTCAAACTGATGTGAGACTGTGGTTGATCCTTCTTCCCACTTTTTATGCCAGAACATTTCTGTCTTCTTCCTTGTGCCTAAACCAACACTGTAGGGGTTGTGCTATCGCACAGTCAGCCATAGCACCAACAGAGTCTGTGCTACGGCTGACTGTGCAATCACTCAACGAGTATCAGTGCTGGCAGAAGAAAACACAAAAAGTGACCAGAGGCAGGCATACTCTGTCTGAAAGCAGCTCAGATCAGCAAGAGCTGATTGTGAAATAACAGTGTTATTTCTGTACAGCGTTAGGTAAATCCCTTTACTCGTAAATGAAATCAGAAAATAAAATATTGTTAGATGGGATTAGGCGTAGATCACCAGTGTATGAATAAATGTGGGTTTAACATGACACATGTGCTAACCAGCCCTCTTTCAGGCTAAATATAGAAGTCACTGAGCTTCTTTGTGGAAAAAAGCATAAATGGAGGAAACTACATCCAAGGCAATAAACTGCAAGTCTCAGTGGAATAAAGTTATACGGTCAGATGGTCATTCCTCGAGACTGCCTACAAATGTAGGATCTTTAAGAGGATTTTGTAATTGAGTTATATGTATTAGAGTAAGAAGAAAGCCTCTAGAAGAGGAAAAACATCCCACACATGGCTCTGAGAGGGAGCAGAGTGCCAGCATTCCCATGGCACAGCACAAGCTGGGAAGGCAGACTGGATTTCAAAGCAAGAAAAGGCCTTCTGCTGTTTGGTCCTATCCAGGACCTTCTGCATCCAGGAAGACAAAATTATTGTATATATATTTCATAAATAAGGAAGATACCATAGAAAATTCCCACATCTGAATCACCAATTTATCCTCCAGATAGAAACAACACATCATCATCTTGACTATGGCCTTATCATTAGACCTTAGTCAACAAGATGCAGCTGGTCTTCCAAGATATTTTGGGAAAATTAAATGTTCAAAATTACTATTTCACAGAAGTCAAAGTGAATTAAAAAAAAATATTCTTTTAACTGATAAAAATGAAAAAACATAATTTCAAAAGCATTAAAGACACAATACCCAACTAATTTGGACTTCTGTGTGCCTACTGTTATTATTTAGGGTGAAGTAAACTTACTAAATGAAACACAGATGGAGTCTATCAAATATCTTGGTACACCAGAGAAAATGATCGTACTGTACATTCATACGCTCAAGAATATGCTGGCCAAAGGGTAATATCTTAACATCTGCTGTATATATAACAATTGCAGTAGGAATTATGTTGTTATATTGAGGTATTTAGAGTGCAAATGATTGGCTTTGTCATGCGAAGTGCTAATATTGATTGCTTAAGCCCTCCAAGACCTTGCCAGCCAGCAAGCTCGCTAATGTGCTAAGTGATTAGCTTTAAAACCAATACTTACTGTGAAGACTTTCTCAGGCTGACCACGAGCTCGCATGTTTGTGTCATGAATTTGCTTTAGTATCATCCAAGCTTCATCATGTTTTCCAACCTAAACATTTGATCAAAACATTTAAACAAAAGTACAGATGAAGGTATTTACTATAGTCACTGATCAATCTTAATGCCTCCTATATAGAGGTCATGATGTTAACACAGAAATAATTTTGACTAGAATTTAAAAACTGTATGAAAAATTATACCTCCAGCAGGAACCGTGGGCTTTCTGGCATAAAGGTGAGGGCTACCACAGACGACACACAGGGCAGTGCACAAACGATCACAAATACTCGCCAGCTGTGGAACTGGTAGGCAGAGCCCATGCTAAAACTCCATCCTATGAAAGCAGAAATTCATAAAATGTAGAGAAATAAGGAGTATTGTATGTGGCAGTCTGCAACTTCTTGGAGATGTGAAATGATACCTGTATTTAAATGAAGCCTGATTGATCTCTTATATTTCCACAAATAGAAATGATTTCACAAATAATCTTACACTATGAATTCCAGCCTCTTGTATGTGACCAGACATGATGGAAAATGGCTATATTTTGAAGGGTGGGAGACTTCCTTACATAGGGATGAAGAAACCTCTGACAACCCTCCTAGCAAAATCTGCTTGAAGGTAGTTGGGTTAACCAGAGACACAATCACCATACAAAAGAATAGATATACCAAGAAATAGTTTTCTACAAAGAGTGGAAAAAGGAAGAATAAAAAATCTACATGCAGATTACGTAGTTTAAGGAATTTTAGAGCCTTCCATATTAATTATTAACTTTTTCTAAAAAGAGTTAATTTCAATAATCTTAATAAGAGTCTCCTAATATAATACAGTGCAACACATAAGGTATTTACAGTACCTAACTTCTGTTTCCATCTTGTTCCAGAGCACTATACTACTTCTTAAATTTTGTTAAATGTAAACTGACACTCATCCCTCTTGCCTCATAACTAGATGTGCAGGAAAAAATACTCAGTATTTGAAATTCTATCTGAGATGAGCAATCTTAGCACTGAACTAGAGATTATGATTTATTTATTATTATTTCAAGAGATTAAGAAAAAAGAACAACAGGAAAAGAACTCTTCTCCTCTGAAAAATTGATCTTGAGTACATATGAGTGCTGACATGCTAATAACTGTTAAAAAATACTGAGAAGAAAACAAACGGAAATACTGAAAAACCAGTAAAACCAGTTCAGCTTTTTAATAAAATCTCTGATTGGTATGTTATGACTGGAGTATGGAGATGCTAGAATTGTAAGAAACTTAAGAGTTTCTCTGAAGAAAGAGAAAAATATTATTTGGGTAACTATCTGGCCTGTCAGTCTGGCTTCAATACAGCAGAAATCTTCAAGTAAAATTTTCAAGGATAACTTATTAAAAGGTGAATGGAAGATGAGAATAATGATAAAGGACAAAGGAGGTTACTGGAAGAAAATGGAATCCTGGCTAATGAAAGATCTGACACCGGATTAATCTGATATATTTCTTTGCTAACTGATTTTTCTAGACAAAAGGCATTGTTAATTAAATCTGTCTGGATGTCAGCAAACAACTGGCAAAGCACGTTACCAAATGGCCTATTAAATAGTTTTTTGAAGGAGGTATTTATCTCTTAAATGTATAGTGTATTTTTGAATTTAAAGATTTCATGCTGTGGATCATAAATACATTCTTGGAAAAAAAAAATTATTTTCATATTAAAGTACTTACACATTACCATATGAAAAATACCCATGATTTACATTTGCCCTTTATCAACAGCTCAGTGAAACATTTTGATCTTCAAACTTGGGAATTCGTCTTTTCTGGTCTCCTACAAACTTTCTGTGTTTCTGAAATGATACCAGCTTGCCCCACAGCCTGAGATAGCCCTGTCGTCTTTACCCCAGGAAGAGAGAGGAAAAAACAATGACAGTGTTGGCAATGATCTTGGAATGCCATTTTACTTTTTTTTTTTAAGTAAGGCTACAGATAAACATACTTTCCCCCTCTAAAGTTCACTCCAACAAAAATAGGCTTTCTAAAATTTAATGTTAAATTTTATTCCAAAATAGAATTTGGGATGAAAACTTAAGATTAAAAAGTTGCAAACAAGAAAGGATGTAAAAATTTATTAACATTTAAATTTTACTGATATTTTGAAAACATCAACTTTTGATCTTATGGAATTTCAAATCTTAAATAATATATGCATACTTTACATCTCAATTGGGAAGGGAAGGCAATAAAGCTTTACAGTGAGTTAAAGAGGCAATTAGAAACCATACCTGTGGTTTGGGTATCATGTACACATTCTATTGTAATCACTAGAATCATATTCTTCATTATATATTTTAAAATACAGTACAAAATCACCTGATATAGAAGTCACAAAATTATTTCCTTTTGCTTAAGTTAGTGTTTTGGTCAGAGCAGTGAGCTGATCTGACTCTCTGGGCATCTGTGCAACTGCTAGTGCCATGGGGAAGGCTGCCCATGTCGGGGTTTTCATCTTTCAGAACAGCACAGTCAAGGTACTGGCTCTTGTTGCCACCAGAAACTGTCCCAGAAATGCTCAGAGCCACGGGTGTATTGAGACAATCTGCCTTTCACCGCTGTGACTTGTGTTTTATGAGACTGAGCTGCACAAAGGGCACTTCTGTGGTAACTTAACTCAACTTGGCTTTATACCTGTTATAAAACAACAGCAACATCTTCTGTTCTGTAGCCAGTCCTGAAAAAGTCTGGTGATAATTGATTTTAAGGCATCATTTATTAACGTAAGTGAACCATACTATGCTTAATTAAAAGCAATGAGTGCCCCCTTCATCCTGCTGTCGTCCTGACAACCTACAAAACATCTTTTCTGCTTCTCAAAATGTCTGAACTGTATGTCAAGTGAAAAATTCATCTTGGTTTTTATTGTTCTTATTCTGTCTTTTTCTCTGTGCAGTGTATTAGTTGCTGCAATTTATCTTGTGATTTAACATATCTGCTGAATTAATGATAATAGTGAATGTCAGGATTATAACAAGCAATTGGTAGAAAAAAAGCCAGCTGCAACACATCTTTCTTGAGACTGCTCTCCTGTTTATTTCAGCACCACCCCCAGATCAGCAAAACAAACATGTATTTTAAATGCAGAGCAAGTTTAAATTTATTCTTACGTTTAACACATCCCATTTTCCTAGGTCATGAGCTAATCTGGAAAACGGAGCCATTAGAGTAGCTCTGAATTTGGCTCACAAAGTGGCTTTCATTCCCATTGTACGTGAGTCTTGAAACCAAATGGAGGTACGTTTTTGGCTATAACTCCATTTGCTTCTCCCTTCCCTGATGTACAAGACAATAGCAAAGACAGAGCAGCTCCACGCGGCTGTGCCCAGAGCTAAACCACTGCTGCCTGGCTACGCCATATTCGAGAATCATTAATCTTCAAAACGGTGGCAAGGCCCAATGTTTTATGAATTGCAAAACATTTGCCCCAAGTGCATGTTGGGAATGGTGTGCTGTAAAGCAACAAAAAAATCTGCAAGGACTGAATCTGCAGCTGCTGCAGCAACCTTTGTGCTGAATACCACCCTCCCACCGTACCAACTGCTGGAAAAGTCTAAGTGAATCACAGACATTGCAATTACTGATTACAGAAACACAGCAGCATGCAGCAGAGCAAAATCAAAATGTATAAGATGCTAATCTATATCCAATTGCCAATTTATCTTTTGAATTGTGTCAACAAAATCTTCCCTCCCAACACAGCATTTCATCTGCTCCATGATATTGATAAATTAAAAGGATATTATAAACAAGTTCTTGCTCCAAAGGAGAGAAAGGAGCATTTCTGTCATAGACTTTTTGAATAAATATAGAGGAAAACCTGTCCATATCATGTTGAATTGTATAAATGTGTATTAGCTGATAAACAGCAGGTAACTTGAAGTACAAGGACCATCTTTTATAGTGCCTAGGTTACTACAGAGCAGACTAGTGGGGATGATTTGCTTAACTTTCCAAAATGGGGGCTGAAAGGGAATGTGACAGGTCTCTACAAACTCGTAAGTGATACGAGTGCAGTGTGGGCAATGAAAAATATGGATGCTACAGGCCCTGCATAAAGGGCCTGTTGGCAAGGGGGAGGTTCTAAATACCAGAGATATACCGTTGTGAAATACCTTTATACGAGACTAATGTAGGTAAAAAAAACCCCAAGCAAATATATGGGGTTTATGTCATGGTTAGCTAAAGACTGACCATTCTTGATAATTTTTCTTAGTCAATCAGTAGGAATCAGAGGAACTAGGTTCATGGTAGTGACAGGAATTGTCAAAAGCCAAGTTTGCATAAACTTAAGTCTTTTGGTAGATCAAAGGAAGGAGCAGATACAAGCATATTCCTAAAATTAGGGATGGAGGATAAAGACAGCCAAGGAATCTAGAGGAATCCTTTCTATGATTTTATATATTTTCTTATTTCTCTTTTACCACAGAATCTTTGGTGAGATCTCAGCTTTCTAGCCTCAATTTTTAATGTTGTAAATTTGAAAAATGTGCAGTAACTAAGTTATGTGATTGCTGTAAATCCTCACGTGGGGGCACTGTTGTTGCACGTAATACAAATAAGTTTAAATCGCAGAAAGACTTCTACAATTAAGCAGTGTTTTTTGAGGGTTCACCAAATCTAAACTGAATCAAACTTATAAGGTGGACTGGAAATACTTTGCAGCTGGCAGCACCAAAACACATTATTATTGCACTTACATGTAGTCTGTCATGGCATTACTTTGAGTGAGATCTAGTATTTGAGCCCATATATTTTAGTGGTACTGATTACAATAATGTTAAACCATCTCTAAAATTGAAATAAAATTTAAAAAAAGTTCAGGTAAGTTATATAGCTGAGGAGGCTTAGTTAGACACTTTTACAAGACTGAGTGAAATATGTGTTTTCTAACAAATGCAGAAATTCCTCAGAAGTTCCTCAGGAGTTGGTATTGTGACCAGTGCTATTTAACGTCTTTGTTGGAGATATGGACAGTGGGACAGAGTGCACCCTCAGCAAGTTTGCTGACGACACCAAGCTGTGTGGCGTGGTCTACATGCTGGAGGGAAGGGATGCCATCCAGAGGGACACGGACAGGCTTGAGAGGTGGGCCCATGCAAACCTCATGTAGTTCAACCAAGCCAAGTGCAGGGTCCTGCACCTGGGACAGGGCAATCCCAGGCACAAATACAAGTTGGGCAGACAATGGCTGGAGAACAGCCCTGAGGAGAAGGACCTTGGAGTGCTCATGGATGAGAAGCTCAACGTGAACCGGCAGTGTGCACTGACAGCCCAGTGCATCCTGGGCTGCATCAAAAGAAGCATGGCCAGCAGGTCATGGGAGGTGATTCTACCCCACTACTCTGCACTCATGAGGCTGCCCTCTGGAGTACTGTGTCCAGATAAGAGGGATGGAGCACCTCTCCTATGAAGACAGGCTGAGAGTTGGGGTTGTTCATCCTGGAGAAGAGAAGGCTCCAGGGAGACCACATCCCTGAAGGGAGCCTACAGGAGAGATGGGGAGGGACTCTTTGTCAGGAAGTGTAGGGACAGGACGAGGGGGAATGGTTTTAAATTGGAAGAGGGGAGATTTAGATCCGATACCAGAAATAAATTCTTTACTGTGAGGGTGGTGAGACACTGGAAGAGGTTGCCCGGGGCAGCTGTGGATGCCCCATCCCTGGAAGTGTTCAAGGCCAGGCTGGATGGGGCTTTGAGAAACCTGGTCTAGTGGGAGGTGTCCCTACCCATGGCAGGGGGTTGGAACTTGATGATCTTTATGGTCCCTTCCAATTCTATCCATCCTATGATTCTATGATTCTATGAAATAATGCTTTCAGAATGTAATTTTATTACTGTGAAATGCCAGTAACGCAAAGTAGAAAGCTTGTCTTTCCTGTGATTACATCAATATCACATGGGAAAGGCAGTGATATTTTTAGTCTATATAGATAGTTAGATACTCTACAAACCCACTGGCTCAGCAGGTCAGCTGCTGGTAATTTGTGAAAAAGGAATCTGGAAATAAAATAGCTGAAGTCTGGCAGGCCATGATGGAGGTACCTTAACAAAGGTGCCTGTAGAAGACTCTTTAACTCTCATTTGTGTCTGCCTGGCTCTCTAGCTGATGCTACTAGTCCCCGGGAGCCATGAGGATCAACAGTTCAATGAAAGAATAAAGTAATACTGTTAAACAAATATATTTTACAAATGCATTAAAATCAGACTTGGTTTGCTGACACCTAAAACTGTGATTAAAGGAACAAGATATTTTCTAAAGATGCATTTCCTCTCCCACAGAGGAGGAGGGTGTCAACCACTGACACTCATCACTTCCCTGTGCTGGCATTGATCTTCATCTGAAGACCTGAGATTATCAGGTCTCTGATCACTCCAGTAACATTATCTGCCATTCAGACAACCCGTAGGACAGCTGCAAGCAGGGCTGACCTCTTAAGAAAATAATTTGTTCTCTGATACAATCAGGCACAACTCCTCTACCCGTTGCATGGCACTGCAGCCTGGGTGATGTCTCCAGCTGTAGAGAACCCTCTGAACAGTGACTTCAATAATCCACTTTTTAAACGTTTCTAATACCTGCTGTAGTACTACCCAGTTTTACTCTTCATTGAGAAGGAAGTTTGTATAACCTAATGTTTCAGACAATGACACGGTATGATATGTGCCCAAAATTTGAGGTGTAGTAATGATATGTCAGCCTTTCACTTAACCTTACATATATTCTGCACAGGATATAGATCTGTTAGCACTTCCTTTCTATGGAAATGCTAACATATCTGTGACAGCCCTGATAGAAAAAAACCATAAAAAGTAGTTTCAAATTATAATACCTAACAATGCTGGGGGAAAAAAGACAATGGAAGCTTGTAAGTCATTGCTTGTGTGGATTGCAGCAGTCTGTCTGAAATCTGACTTTCATTTGGCCTTAAAGTACGGCTGTATCAAGATGCTGTGACTCACAGTAGCCAATACAGGCAAGAAGTTAATCTTTAAAATGGCATAAGAGATGAACAGATGCAATCATTTAAGATAATTAAAACAGCAGTTCCTAATATGAGAACTGCAGGGACCCAACAGCGTGCTCATGTCATCTGTTTATTCTTGGCAGATGCTAGAGGTAGCAAAGGATGTTTCATTAGTAGTCTATTTATGATTAGGAAATCAGTATCTCACTTGCCTTCCTAGGTAGATAAATATGAATACATGTAGGAACTTGAAGATGCTGTCAGTACTGACCCTAACAGGATTGGCATGTCTATATCTTGACTTCAACAAAGGAAGCTATTCTTGCACTTCAATTTTCTTTATTGGGAAAGATACTGAGCCAACTAAATAAAATAGAGACATGAATAAGGCAAAATCACTCATTAGAAATTCACATTTTATGAAGTCTTACAGGGCAGAAGAGAAGCTATACAGAACCACAGAGAAAGGACTTGCAAACTAAATTGACCATTATAAATTTTCTACATATTCTCACCCCATATTCTTTCCTTCAGTGGACTATTCCAAAGATAAAACTAGTTATAAAAAACAGTGGCAAAAGAGTAGAAGAGACTTCATAGGAGGCAGCTTATGGCTTTGTGGATGCCTCATTCCTGGTAGCACTCAAGGCCAGGCTGAATGGAGCTTTGCGTAACCTTGTCCACTGGGAGGTGTCCCTCCCCATGCCAGGGGTGTTGGAACTAGATGATCTTGAAGGTCCTTCCAACTGTAAACATTCCTTGACTCTATGGTCCCCTGATTTTAACTATTTATTGTACCCATCAATATGACGCTGCATGAAAATAAGGGCTAAGATCCACTTGTACGAAAGGAACAAAGGATGTCACTGCTGAGTAGTGGAGACAACCCTGCTGTACTCCTGTTTGTTTACCTTTGGCCACTTAGAATTTTCCATTCTTAAACTGGAGAGAAGTAGCATTTTGCTAAGAAGTCATGCTGATGTAAATGTCTCCACCTGGCCACCACCATGCAGGATACAATTTTGCACCTTAGCAATTCTGAATACAAAGGTAATGCAGCTACCCTGTTGGGTTGGAAACCTACCAAATCCCAAAGCACTTCAACACACAATTGCAATGTTTTAATTTTGGTCACCATTAAGAATTTTGTCTCCATCCTGAGCCATTGTGCCAGACTTCAGGTATCTATTACTAGGAATCAAACCTGAATAACTTCTTTGTGGCTTCATTCTGAATGCAAATATCATTGTACTTATTGGGAAGTGGGCATATCTTCACTCATTACTCGTCCTGGATAACGAGCATGGATTTTGAAATTTTTTCCAGGGCAAACCTGTAATTTTCTGATTAGATCTTAAATCAGTGTTTCTAAAACATTCTAGAAGTGTGTCCTCAAAATAGCATTCTTCCTGTCTACCTCATACTTTATAAAATAAAATCAGTGCAAAAACTCTCTTAAAACTTATGTTGTGTATTTCTGAAATTTAAAATGAGAAACACCATGTTGCAATTGAAATTATTAACTAAATAAATTGCGTATTTCAGGCTAGAGTGTTCTGCACATTCCTTATATGCACTCATGACCCTCATTTAGAGAAAACTGCCCAAGACTACAGGAAATTATTGTAGATGGGCACAGGTCAAATTTTCTGCACAGTTTAGATGCAAAACTTGAAAAAAGCTGTGATTTGTAATCAAAAGCTCAAATGTTTAATGGCTGCTTCCGTCACATTTCTGCATCTAAATTGGATTTGGTAAATTTTCTCCTTTCAGTCAAAGATCTGATATAGATCTACTTCTACATGTGAGTAGAGATATTAGGGGTCATATGCAACCCTCCTCACTCCTGTGGAAAACAACACTTGCTATAAGTGTTTGCATGTAAGATTTTTTTTATACATACGTTCCCAATCTTCCCAATGCCCTTGTAACACTACGGAGTCAGAGGAAAAAAAAAAAAAAAATAATGCTGGGATGTAATAGGTCAGTGGTTTGCAACCTTCCTGAATTCAATGACCACTAGACATTTTTCAAATGGATATGTCGAGTCCTACATGGCTAACTAAGGCCTACAGATGAAAGATTTATTTGTCTTAATTATTTTTATAGGTGTATAGCCTAGGACCATTTTATTAAATCCATGCTATCGAAAACCACAGCAATAGCTGGCAGCAGCTGGAAAGAAAACAGAATGGGCTAAAGTTTTCTTAGCTAAACAGCCAGATTAAAAGTGAGCATAAAAATTCAAATGTATTTTTTCCAATACAAGCAAAATCTATTCAATAATTACACTGAGTTTACATTATAATCCAAAATGGAATGGAGACTGAAGATGATGTTCTAATTACGCACATACAAAAAAAAAAAAAAAACCAACCCAGAATAAGCCACCAAGGGTTAATATTTAGCTGATACCATTGAAAATCTCACTACAAGCACTGTGGCACATAATTGATCTGACTGTTTGGCTGACTGAGTCAGCGACCCCAGAGATTTATGTACTCATGCAGTTCTTCAGAGTCCTCACTTGGGTCTGGCTCTGTGCAGCTGTTACGTGAAGGCACTTCACAATCTGCAAAACAAAGGGGTAAACTCTGCTGGCCATGACTCTGACAATATCATAGCTTACAGGCTCATCAGTCTAAGCAGATGATGGACCAAGCAGATGCAACTAATGTCAAAAAGAATGGGGGAGAACACAGGTTAAAAGATGCTGCTGTCAGAGCTTAAAAATATCATGGTCAGTGTCAACATTGAGACTGTGCAATCAAATGTCACCAAAATGTGTTTCAAATTTTGTTTGTATGATTTTACTTTTGATTTCTTGTTAAGATTTCTACCTCTTGGTTTCCTGTGTGTACTTAATGTTTTCCACTAGTTTATTTTATTAGACCTCATTAAGAATTGAAAAATGGTTTGCATACAAAGTTTGAAACATCTGTTTGGACAGTGCTAAGGAGTATAGTAAGAATAAATCATCAACAGCAGACAAAATCCACTTCTGTAAGTAGACAATGTAAAATTGCCAAATGCCCTGTGCAGTAGTCACTATGAACAAAGACTGAAAGAAAACAAATTGTCTGCAACAAGATCTGATCATATCTTTGTTCTATCAATATGCACAATACAGATACAATAATATCTATGTAATTTTGTGTGGTGCCTTCCACTGCCTACCCATAGCTCTGAGCTCACAAACTGCATTATATTTGGCATGACAAGTTGTTGTAGACACTACCAACAGCAGCTGTTAAATGTGGAAGCTAATTGAAAATTTAAGTGTTCCTGTCCTGGCGTAGGACTTGCAGTGATTTATGTGTATCTGGACTAAGGATATTTAAATGATGGGTTCATGGTGAAGAAGAAAAGAGAAGCAATTAATCAAAAAAGACAATCAGAAAAAGGCACAATAAAACACTGTGGTTTATGAAAAGAAAATGGGGCTTTCGTATCTTGCCTAGCTTACAAACAAAACAATCATTGAAACGCTGGAACATTTTCTGAAGAATATGGAGAGGACATGTTTTTTACTAGTGATACACATTTTATCTTTTGCATGCTGCTGCAGTGTAACAAATAGAACATCCATGTTATGAATTTTTTTTTTCAAAATTTAACTTTATTATATTTTATTTGCTTGAATGCTGCTGCAAGAAAAATCTTTTTAAAATGAACATTTCAGTGCTATGATTTTAGTCTCATTTCCTTTGTTACTATTTAATTTACCTCTTATTCTCTTTTATTTTTTATTTTAAACAAAAAGGAGCAATATTCTATCACTAAGAGAGAGACAGATAGATTAAACAGGCAGTTTACGTGATCTAATAATGACACCATTCTAAGAATTATCTTCTAATATAACAGCAGTCATTTAAACAAACCTGGTTGAATACACCGAGCTTTTCTGTACATACTGTGAACCATAGGTCAGAAGTCTTGAATTCAAACTTTGGTCAAACACTTCCAACCCAAATATTATTTGCACTCACAAGTCAAGTACTGATGATCCTCGGTTATAATCTATCATAGCTATCTAAGGGGCAGTGGGAGTGGGAGGTGGATTTTGCCTATGGAGATGCAGTCACGGTGTTTGAAATGTAATTATCAAAGCGAAAAAAGAAAATACAGTATATTAACTAAGCAGAGCATTATATTATATTTTTCCTTTTACAAAGCTTGATTACTTCCTTACAGAGTCTAGAATGTCCAGATACCATGAAGGAATGAGATGCTTATATCAGATCAAAATACATAAGGTTCCTGTGGGAAAATAAGACAATCTGAAAGCCTTGCCTTGATTTCTTTAGCTGTGCTTATATGACAACGCTACCTTCAGAAAACAACTAGGAGGGGGGACAAAAATTTGAATGCCCCAAAACAAATTGTCCCTGTACTAGAAAGGAAACAAGATAATAGAGATTCAAACAGCAAGAGGGGAAAAGAGCTGTAGAAAGCAGCATCTCCTTTTGTCAGCCAGCCTTAAAGCTGAGGAGACTGGGGTCTGAAACCTCGGTCCAGAGCTCTCGCTACGAAATTCACCTATTTCTCTTTGCTCATTTTATAGGGTTTTAGGCTTGTGTATTTCAAAAGTATAAAAACACAGCTGTGATGGGAATACTAAGCACACGAGCACTATAGGGAAGGGAGATCAGTTTTTTCCCATAAATTTGTACAGGTCTCTTCCCTGTAAATATAAGCAAAAAAAATACAGGCAGATGCTGTATTCGGATACTCAGATATACATGGACAATTGAATATACCTTGATGGAAGTACTTTTCCTGAAGTACACATGATTTTCAAAAGTAACATTTAATACTTTTCTTTCAGGAAAAGTATAAATACTTTTTCTTTCCTGAAAAAGTAATCCAATTCCATTCTGCAATTCACAGAATCATAGAATGCTTATAGTTGGAAGGGACCTTCAAGATCATCTAGTTCCAAGTCCCCTGCCATGGGTAGGGATGCTTTTTCTACTAGACCAGGCTGCTCAAAGCCCCATCCAGTCTGGCCTTGAACACTTCCAGGGATGGGGCATCCACAACTTCTCTTGGCAATCTCTTTCAGTGTCTCACCACCCTCACAGTAAAGAATTTCTTCCTAATACTTAGTCTAAATCTACCCTCTTTCAGTTGAAAACCATTACGCCTTGGCCTATAACTACACTCCCTGATAAAGAGTCCCTTCCTATCTCTTCCTGTGCCCTTCAGGTACTGGAAGGCTGCTGTAATGTCTCCCCGGAGCCTTCACTTCTCTAGACTGAACCACCCCAATTCTCTCAACCTGTCTTCATGGAAGACATATTTGAGCCTTCTGATCATTTTTGTGGCCCTTTGCTGGACTTGCTCCAACACGTCCATGTCCTTCCTGTGTTAAGGACACCAGAGCTGAATGCAGTACTCCAGGGGGGGTCTCACCAGAGTGGAGAAGTGGGGCAGAATCGCCTTCCTTGTCCTGCTGGCCACTTGATGCAGCCCAGGATGCCATTTCCTTATTCACTGAGTAGCCATCCATCAAATCCAGGTCTTTCCAATTTAGAGACAAGGATGTAAGTGTCAAATGCTTACCTAAGTCCAGGTAGACGAAGTCAGTGCTCTTCCCTTATCCACCAATGCTGTAACCTTGTCGTAGAAGGCCACCAAATTTGTCAAGCATGATTTGCCCTTAGTAAAGCCATGTTGGCTGTCACTAGCCACCTCCTTATTTTCCACGTGTCTTAACACAGTTTCCAGGAGGATCTGCTCCATGATCTTGCTGGGAACAGAGGTGAGACTGAATGGCCTGCAGTTTCCTGGGCCTTCTTTTTTCTCTTTTTAAAAATGAGGGCTATGTTTCCCCTTTTCCAGTCAGGGGAAACTTCACTGGAATACCATGACTTCTCAAATTAGGGGATTTCATCTGCCAGCTCCCTAGGACCCCTGGATACACCTCATCAGATCCCATGGACTTGTGCATTGTCAGGTTCCTTAAATGGTATCAAATCTTTCCTTCTCCTACAGCAGGTGGTTCCTCATTCTCTGCCTTTCCCTTCTGTGACTTGGGTGGTGTGGCTAGAGAATTTGTCAGTGTAGATTGATGACAAAAAGTTGTTGAGCACCTCAGCCCTGTCCATATCCTGGTGACAAGATCTCCCATTTCTATCCACAGAGAGCCCACATTTTCCCCAGTCCTCCTTTTATTGCTGACATACCTATAGAAGTTTTTCTTGTTGTCCTTGACATCCCCGACCAGATTAAATTCTATCAAGGCTTTAGCTTCCTGACCAGGTTCCTGGCTGCTCAGACAACTATTCTGTATTCTTCCCAGGCTACCTCTCCTTGCTTCCATCCTCTTTAGGCTTTCTTTTTCTGTTTGAGATTTTCCAGGAGCAACTTGTTCATCCATGCAGGCCTCCTGATGTTTGTGCCCAACTTCCTCTTTGTTGGGAAATATCACTCCTGAGCTTGGAGGAGGTGATCCTTGAATATTAACCAGCTTCCTAGTGGTCCTCTTCCCTCCAGGCACTCTGCCAAGCAAATCCCTGAAGAGGCCAAAGTGTGCTCTCCTGAAGTCCAGGGAAGCAAGCTTACTGGGTGCCCTCCTCACCACCCTAAGGATCTTGAACTCCACTATCTCATCATCACTGCAGTCAAGGCTACCCTTGAACTTCACATTCTCCACTAGACCCTCCTTGTTGGTGAGAACCAGGTCCAGCATGGCACCTCTCCTCCATGGCTCTTCTATTACTTGGAGAAGGAATTTATCATTGACACATTCCAAGAACCTTCTGGATTGTTCATGCCCTGCTGCATTGTCCCTCCAACAGATACCAGGGTGGCTGAAGTCCCCCATGAGCATCAGGGTTTGTGAATGTGGGGCTGCTCCTCTCTTTCTATAGAGGGCCTCCTCTGCTTAGTCTTCCTGATTGGGTAGCCTGTCTCAGACCCCCACTATATTGTCAGTGGTCTCTGCCCTCCCTTTAATCCTGACCCATAAGCTTTCAGTTGGCTCCTCATCCATCCCCAGGAGGAGCACCATGCACTCCTCTGTTGACTCTCTCTATTGACATAGAGGGCAACACCCCCTCCTTGTCTCCCCAGCCTTGTCCTTCCTGAAGAGCCTGTATCCCTCCATTCCAGCACTCCGATCATAGGAGCCATCCCACCATGTCTCTGTGATTGATGTGTAAGGTTGGTTATGTTAATTTTATTTTAAAGGCAACTGCACTGTAAATTGAAAAATGATATTCCAGTTGTATAACCAGTCCACGGGCAGAATATATTATTGAAGTGAAAAGAAACTTACTAAAAGGACAATCACTAACTACTTCAGAGCAGACAGTTTTATAAGCCAGACAAAAAATATGGAAGTATGGCTGATGAATTTGTACAGTTGTACTGTGTTCCAGAGAAAATTAATGTACTTATGCATCTGACTAACCATAGAGTAAGAAGAGCAAAATCTTCTTCTTTATCCTGTACAAATCACCTGGATTTTTCATCTGTTATAGACCAATTACAAAACCAAAAGATTTTTTGTCTTTCTAACATTAAAAATTTGAACAAAGAAGAAATCTCATCAGATTAACAACTTATTTATTTCTGGAAGTGAAAAGCAAGAGTTTTGCCTGATAATGCCAACATTTCTGATGGCCACTGGCCAGACTTCTAAAGAACCTTCATTACATTGGATGTGATTTTTCTTAATTTATACTCAAGGTCATTTCACACTAATTGTGTGAAACTGAGTTTTCATTAAAACTAAGGCTAAGGAGTTACTGTTATTTTATTGCCGTAAAATGATTGACTATTACTATGATTTCTGTGGAAAGTAATGTTTCTGGCAGTAGACAGTGATGTTTATGGCAACAGTCTGTTCACCTGTCTGTCAGTTCCTCCACCAGCATCATTTAAAGCTATTGACGTAGTTCAGTCAAATCTGACAAGAAAAAGGAGTCTCAAAGACAATCACATTCCCCAAAGCTTTGTGAAATGCACCGCCTAGGCAGAGGGGAGATACCTCATCAGAGGATGGAGGAAAAAGCATGAGAAGTCAGTGGTCTCTCAGAGATGTTGCCGACAGCCTGGGGCTGGGACGACTCTGTGGCCACGCCAACCACTGGCTCTGGCACTGGTCTGACCCAAGCTAAAATGCATTGCCTCCTCCCTGGCAGCACCTAGACCAGAGCAGGGCTGTAACGCAGCAGGAAGCATCGTGAGGGTGTGGGAAGCTGAGTGGCTCTCATTGCACAGCGCTGGTGATAAGAAAGGGCAACTGTAGAGACTATAGCAGAAAGGGGTATGGAAAAAGCAGGGAGGAACTTAAAGTACTGCAGTGGTGCCTTGTAAGGGGTATAGGGGAAGAGAGGAGAGAAAGTGGTTAGCCAGCATCACAGGGACATTGACTGATACTCCTAGTAATCTGGGCCTCACAGCTTCTTTGCTCACAAAAATTTGCTAGTTTTTTACTGAACCTCTCAGTAAACAAACTTTGTCTTTCACAGTAAACCTAAAAAGCCCAGAAGAAGGTTATATTTGAAGCTCACTAACGAGCATCTTTAGTGCTCATTAAGTAGATGTGCTAAAAGCTACTTAAGCTTCTAATGCTTGCAAATATAAACATTTAAATGACCATATCAAACCCTGCATTAGGGCACAGAAAATAGCAAACTGATAAACAAAGTGATTTGTTTTGCTTTCCTAGCTGGATTTGCATAAGCAGCTGTTCTAAATTCTGCTGTGTTCTGTCATTCTTGTTGTTCCTTAAGATGAAGATTTTTTTAAAGTACACACACATCCAGTATAATCTAATTTCATAGGATTATTTCAAATGAAGAACAATTCACAAGTAGGAGTTGATAACTCAAGTTAAAACTGCCTCATACCCACTTTAATTAACTTGGATTTAAAAAGTATAGATATAGCTTCTGCCTGCAGAATCCCAGACTAATAGAAGTGCATTAAGTGTGGGGGGAAGTATAGCACATTGGGGATCATTTTGCCTCTTAGTGGAATGCAAAACAAATCAACAGATGTTACATTATGTAGTAGATGCCTTTATGTCTGATCTACTCCACTTGTTCACTATGACACAGTCTCATAGCAAATACAGATTGCGCCTTAACAAAGGTCCAACTTCTTTTAAATCTCAAATAATAGTTTTCATTGGTTAAGGTACTCACATATTCATGGATTCTGAAGACAGAAGATGTATCAGAAAGGCAATTGTATAGGGAATGAAAAATTGAAGAGCTGCTCTTGGTTTTCAAGTTTGGGTCAAATGTTTCCTCCGAGTTTTTTTGAAAAAAAGAAATAATATACTGATTTAAAATTCTTCTGATTTATTGGTGGGCTTTTTACAACTGAGAAAAGACACATGCAGCTCTTGCCCAGGCCATCTTCTTTGGCATCTCTCTTTGTTCTGGACAACTAATAAAATTCAGGGATCTTCTGCACAGAGAAGAAGCTACTGTGTAATAGAAAATGGAGCCTTGGGCTCAGCTTTTTCCAAAACAGCACTACCATGGCTTGGATTTGTTCTAAACTATCATGAAAGGGCAGACTATTAAGGAAATGTTTGAGAAAAATAAGATAAATAATGTTTTTTAAATAGAGAGTCCAGAGTTTTCAAGATTAGAGATGGGCTTTTTCATTTCTCTTTGTAGTAGTGCAGGGTTATTCAGCACAGAAACCTTCTGTCTCCCTTTTGGGGCTAACAGCTAGAATAATTTCATAAACAGGCTTTCTCCTGCATGTGCTGGGAATGTCCAATGCTGCTCCAATTTTGTTCGCTTTTTTCTTCTGATTTCTGAAGTTCTTTCCTCCTTTTGTCTTTCTTTCCTTCATTTGCTCTTTTCTGGCCTACTCCAGCACGCTCTAGAGAACAGTGATCTTGTGCAGGCATCCAGTGCATCCACTTGCTAAAAATCAGAATCATCAATGACCCCAAAAACCTTCTCAAAGTATGTTGTTAAAGACTTACAGCGACTGAGATTTCACTGCTTCCGTAGCAGTTTTATTCAGATGCATAACTAACACGTCATTAGAGCCTGCTCTGGTGAACCTGCTTTGGCAGGGGGATTCGACTAGATGATCTCTGAAGGTCCCTTACAATCCCTAAAATTCTGTGATTTTGTGATTCTGTATACTACCTCTCCTTGACAGAAATTTCAGATCGTTACCTTTTGTCTTATCATCAGTACGTGTTCCCTTTGCAGTTAATCATGCCTTTCTCTTATTTGCCTTCTGCAAGATTAAAGAAGACATCACTGATGCACCTCTTGCATTTCTAAATCATGGATGGCATCGTATTTCAGCATGTTCCAACTTCAAACAAGGAAACCAAGCAGCCATCACATAACTGTTTTTCCTGTTTCCAGCTCATATTAATCATGTGTTGATGCGCGAGGAACTGCAGTAAATCATCCTTGCAGATATGACTACTGGGTATAGCTCCTTTTGCTGGTTGTTTTGGACACAGTCACCGCAGTGATGCAGCAATATGAAATCAGTCAAGTGTGGCTCTTTTTATTATAAATCATGTAAGCGCATCCCAGTCTTCTGATTGGATGGGTGCACTGCATCAGAGATAGTCAAATTCCCCTTTGGGGACTACAGCAAAGGAAGGGTGGAAAAAGGAACTGGGTGATCTTTTCCCTAAGATGAAACCATGATTTATAATAACATTTATCAGCTGTTGGGCACCTTGCTGCTGAGGAAACGCTGTGAGCAGCTGATGAAATAGCTGTGAGTGAAATCAAGCCGTTCCTCTGTTGCTCAGAGCCACCTTCAACAAACATTTCAGAATTTAAAAGTGCTACAAGAAACATTTGAAATGCAGCAATATCTGCAAAAGTAATAGCCATTTATTTACAGCATCACTGTCAACTTTGGCACTTTGAAGTTTATAGATTTGAGCAGACAAATTGTGTCTAAGGATGCTTTACAGATATTAATCTGTGCAGTCTCAACAAAGTAATTAATAGTGGGCGTTTTCATAGACAAGTAATAAAGAGGTTAAGACCCTATTTTTTCAAAATAGTCAAGAATTTTCTATACTCATCCAGGTACAATCCTGACCTTGACCTCGAGATACCCAAGTTCAGAGGTTACTGTTGAAATAAAAATGTAACCTATACAAGCTGCTAGCAAAAAATCTGGCTTCTACCGCTTCATTTTAGGAACAAAACCATTCATCAACCTTGTAATTTCTACAAAAATTAATGCTTTTTTTTTCTTATATTATCTATAACATATACCACGTAACACTTATGTACCGGGAAGCAATTGTTTCATGACATTCATCTTGGAATAATCATCACCACAGAAGACTGCAAACCTTTGACTCCACTTTGCTAATGCAATAAATTCTTGTCTCCCAGTAATGGGAGCAGACCTGCAGGCTAGGCTGAGATCTCTGAACATCCACGCTTGCAGCTCCCACCACTCAGAAGGATCCAGTTTTGCTCATTAGCAGTCCTGGAAGATGGATAGCTCTTAAGATCCTTCTGCTTTATTGCTAATCAAGTACTGATAATACATAGCATTGGTACAGGATTTTTTTATTCCAGTACTGCTGCTGCCAGGTGCCACTGACAAACCCTTCAGCCCAATGCAAAAAGATAGAATAAGGGAGTTAAAAGTTTTTCTGATTTTATTGCCACTGAACAGTTTTAGTCCACCGTGTTCTCAGTTCAGCCTGCTGCAGGCTGAGATACTAACTCCTTCGTCAACACCCCCTGGTGCTGTACATGCTCTGAGTCGCACAGTGAGCCAGTAGCTCTCCATCTCCTCATCTGCATAGCTGCTGCATGCAGCTCTGCTTATCTCCTTGCCTATTTTACTGCAGCATAGTTCATAACAGTTTCATACAGACGGCGGTTTCATTGCAGTTTTGAAGATATTTTTAACTTTTTTATATCCAACTGGACGACACAAGAACAAAGCAAACATGACAATACATAATACTACAGAAACTACTCTTGAGCCACCTATCAAAGAGGCAATAAAAAGATCTTTTTGACTGCCAGTGAAGTTAATTACTTAAGTGACTTGATCTTCTTGACCTCAACAGTCTGCTGCTACAAATTGAGAAATGTTTTTCAGGCCATTTTGCAAGTTACTTAAAAGGAAAACAGATTGGTCCACCCTAATCACAATTTCACCCAGTTAGAAATAGAAACCATTTATCGATTCCTGTGCCTATGAAGAGACTTATCTACTTACGGAAAGTAGAATTAAGAATGGGTAATGTGTTTCCAGTAGTAGGTTTAGTGAATTTAGCATGGTCCTAAAATATTGAGGACAGGTTGTGGTTTGATGTGCCCTTCAAAATCTCCAGTGATGGAGATTGTGTAACTGCATTTGGCAGTTTGTGTTAGAACTTTATTACATCTGTATTTAAAACTTAAAAGACACATTACAGCTAGGCAAGAAATCTTCAGTTCTGAAATGAAATGCATTTTCCTTCCATTTCTTTTTCCTCTTCTTTCTCCTCCAAATTTGTGTTCTCTGAATGGTGCTAAATACCTATTTTATGAGCACAAGTAGCTGGTCCTCAATTAAGTGGAAAAAAGACTACTGATGAAAAATGAATAGTTTAGATGGAGATCTGTTACGCAGTCTGTTACAGTGGTATAAATAAAATGTTGAAGCTAAAGACATAAATCTACTTTTTGCATTGTATTAGTATGTTTCCTGTTTCCTTGATTCCACATCATTAATTTTGTAGTCTTTTAGTGAATAATCTAGCCTAATTTAATTGGAATGTGACAGATATACATAGAAGTATATGTCTCTGCCTCTGATCGTACCATGGAGATTTGTTCACTAAGGCATTTGACATAGTTGTCTCCTCTCTCTCCTGGTAATACCAGAAGTGGGGTGTTAAGGTGTGGGGAAACCTTCAGACATAACTGCAGCTTATGCTGTAGCAACCTGGACACCAGCACCATCCTGTTCTCTACCTTGCAATCTAATTTCTTTTCAGCCATATATTCCCCTTCTTGTTCATTGATTTGTGAGATTTACAAATCAATATGATCAATATTTGCTACCAAGCAAAATACTCTAGGGAATGTTTTGAATTTTGAAAGGTTTTTCTGTAGTTTATGAAGCCAGAAAAGGCTTGTATGCTTCATACACGCAAAATAAAAAACTACATGGAATACCAAAATATAGGTTAAATGCACTGAAATCCTCGTCCAACTTCCTCTGATTTTTAGTTTGGAGATATGGTATAATGTTGGGGTTTTGGTTTTGTTTTTTTTTTTTTATTAAAGAGGTAAAATGGCTAGAGGAACTTGCAAAATTCTTTTTGATTCCTGTTGTCAGATTGACACATAAACTTGGTGTATCAAAAGGTAATATATCACTATCTGGATTTTAAACTGAAAAGCCATTTCTCACTCTTAAGGTTCTTCGGTATTTGAAAAATGAATCTTAAAGAATATTGTAATACACATTTGATGCATTTGACAGTTTTTGAACTAATCTATCTTGAAACATGATACTAAATTTAAAGTTGCACTTGCAAAAATATTTATAAAACAGTAATTATCCTTCCTATCCAGCCTGATCTAAGTAGTGCATCAAGCAATTTCTTTGTAGCATCCTAATCTGGACTTTGTTTATGGCAGCAGTTAGAAGAATTTCTTTGCAGATGTTTCTTCTCATTGCTTCTCCATGACCTGAACGCCTGTTTCAGAGACCCTGAACAAGTCTGCATCTATTTTCAATTTTTTTAAAAAAGCCAACAGCTGTAGAATTCAAGAAGTGCCGAGACAGATAGGCTTGTCTTCCAGATAATATTAGCCTTTCCATATGTGGTCACTGCAGTGCTACATCACTCTGATTCCTCTCTTAACAACACGCTCATGCCAAGGCAACTGTCAGTTTCCCTTTATTTTGTGTTTCAGAGTGTTACTCAGGTTTCAGACACTCCTGTGCTGCTTGAACAGAAACAGAGATAAACTGTTACATATAAAGAATATAATCTTTGTTTTCTCACAGAAAATACAGCTAAATCTTCAACCAGTAAATTTGTATAGATAGCTTCACTGGCTGCCTTGGGCTAGATAATGTATATCGGCTGTGAATCTAGGACTTTTTAAAGTGGCTTATATAAGAGGTAGTACAAATTTAAGGAATACATTTGTAAAAGAAGAAGGGAAAAAAAATAATCTATAAAACCATTCTACTTTGTTGGCCTGGTATTTTTCTATTCATTTCAGAATAACTCGATGATGCTCAATGTCAGCTTACTGCTTTTCAACAGACGTAACTTCATTCACTGCTGTTGAGTAACTTCTGAGTTCAACTGGGAAAAATCAGCTCTGTTTACTCCTCATGTGAGAAGCAGAAATCTCAGAAATCCTTACACACTATATAAAGCAAGTGGGTGGGCTGCTTTGCTTATAATTATGTTTTGCTTCCTGGTCAGTGGGGACGTGAATAATGAGAAGGACTGGAAGTCATTTAGAGAAAAATCTGAATCTTCGCTTAATTCTGGCAAAATAATTCCATGGAAACTATGTAGAAGTTGTAAAAGAGAAAACACCACTACAAGAGTCTCCTGATGCATGGATGTGATACGAACGGTGCAAAGATCTGCACTGGTATTCGCCTGACCTGGTGTGTTTCCAGAAGGGTACAGCTATGCATGACTGTGGTCTCCTGAGTGCCAGAGCAGGGTTTGCCCTGGGAGCCCCTGGCAACGCCTGAGAGCTCGGCACAGCATCGTGGCAACGAAGCAGTTTGCCCCTGGTCCTGAGTTAGGGTGGGATTCCACCTTTGTACTAGGAACTAAGACACAGGTTTTACACTTCACGACATAGTGAAAAAGTCTGATTTAAAGTGAAAACAACTTTAAGACCTCATCAAACCCCATAAATACATGCTGTTTAATTTTGCCAAAATGATAGGTTAACCCACTTCTTGTGAGAAAGGATTATCTCTGTTGTCTATAGCTTGCTTTTTAGCTATTAACTCTTTTTGACTATTAGAACTTTCCTTAATATACTGCAAGGAGAGTGATTTGTATGGCTAACACTGAAGAATACTGTCTTTTAAAATTGGTCTTTACATTCTTTTGTCTTAAGTAATTTAATAAATATTTTTGCAGAAGGACATATACAAAAAAAAAATCAATGTGGCATGGCTGTTGCTGATGTTCTTTCACTGCTAATGAAAGAAGAAAATTTTTCCCTCTAGTGCCACTGCTTTCATACGAGGAAGTGCATTATTATTCATTGAGGTATACTGCTGTATGACGTTTTAAAAGTACCTCAGTAGAGGTTATTGAGTTATTTATAAAATCTACAAAGAAATTAGAAAACCAATGTAAATCAGTCTGTCATAATGTTCACATTTTCCACTGAAAGATAAAGAAAATAAAAATCCTTAGGGAAGCAAAAAGTACTTAGCATCCAGAGCAATTTACTAATTGGAAAAAAGATAAATTATCCACATTGTGCCTTGTCAGCAAAAATTCCTCTCTTTGATTCCAGCAATTCAAAGCCAAAAGGCAAGGTTGAAGACGTAGATTCAGGTTGCATGTGTTGGACTCTAAAATTAATTTTAATGCAACAGTCTAGATATTTGATTAGTCTGCATGATTGTAATTTATTTCTGGATATTACTGCTTGCTAAATGTTCCAATCACTTTGGGCAAACCTTATGAAGTTGTCCTCTCTTTAACAGCCCAAGTGCAAAAAACCTCATTGCTTGGCTAAAGAAAGCTGCCTGGGATGCCAGCTAACTCACAGTGCTGCTTTACTTGTCTTGAGGAGTGCCAGGGAGAAGTGCTTGCAGAGGCTGATTTTTAAGAACCCCTGAGCAGTGTCAGCAACCCTGGAGACCCACGAGCACTTAACTCTTCTACAGGGCAAGCCCAAGAGACTAAGAACTGAGTCTGTACCTCCACATAATGTTTAAACCTGTTCAGAGCAGTAAAGAGCTCTTTCACAAAGTGGCTTATATTGCATGTGTGTATAACTTCAGCCATTGCAAGCTTTCTGTCTTTGCCCCCATTCACCCCTACAGCATTTAAATGCACTCTGTTCAGTTTCTCTACTTCTACATCACTAAAAAGAATGAAACATTCAGCATAACTTTATATTCAGAACTAGCACTCCAAAGGTTAAGATAGTCCTTAATGTATAACTGACATTTTATCTCTGTATCAAACAAAGTGAGCACAAATTTTACAGTCAGCATTTTAATATTTATTTTCTCTAATGTAAGTCTCCACATCACCTATTTTCTCCAAATTCAACAATAATACCAGTTATATTTTCATGTGTTCAGGTTTTAAGGAATTTAAAGAATCTAAATAAACATGGGTATTGGCTAATTTTTTCACCTTTTAATATATTGTTTGCTATTAAGGGTACAACCTAGACTCATTATTTCCACCAAAAGAGGTCAATTTTTTCCTGAACAGCAGGGTCAGTATTTTGAGAACTGACATGAAATCCTGTCTTTAGACGACACTTCTAGAGGTTTGCTTTCATACTAGAAGAGCTACAAATCACAAGGAGAGGTTCTTCTTACCATAATGAGGAATTATTGCCCAAGCCATTGCAGAAGCGTAGATGCCGCCAATCATCCAAAACATACAGAGCCAACTCAGGTGTTCACCTCGTTTCTCCCGAGCAAGCACTTCCGAAAAATAGGAGAAGACTATTGGCACAGCTCCACCAATCCTAAAAGGAGATACAGATCATGCATTAAGTGAGAGAGTATCAGCTAGTTGAAGTTTGAACAAGCCCTTAGCTGCAGTTGCTGAAAACCCAAACTACCAGCAGTTTTTCTGGCAAGAGCCTTTTGTCTCAAATTGCACCATGTATAGGGAACTCTTGTAAAATCTTTCACCATTTTGGACACAATTTTTGTCAAATATTTTGTCAAATATTTTCTTGAAAATTCTGTGTACAATTCCTTGCATTCAGTGCATTCAGGGGATTGTCAATGTGCCAGCCACTGGAACAGAAACCAGCACAAAGCATTGACTTTCATCATTACAAAAATCCTGGGTCTACTGACAAGCATCAAAATACATTCTTTTTATCTGAAAACATTAGTCATTTTCCAGAAAATAATAGATATTTCTCTAAGTCTTACCTTCCATGTTTTAGGTAATCAAGACATGACTAAATGCCAACTAATTATTAATACTTTTTATTTCATGTGTATTTAAAAAGTTATTCCTTGCAGTTGCACTACATGATTTGCTAAGCCTGTCCTGTTTGTTTACAGAAGTTTTTTTACTAAAAGCCTATGCATTCATATGATATTCATTTTTTTCAATAGTAAAAATACACACTGTCTGAAGGTCAGTTGGACAAAAAAAGGGTTCAAATTGGTTTTGCAAAAATTAGAGCAACTCACATTATGTATCATTTTCAGTATCAGCTTCTGGATCATCTTTTATTGTCTTTACCACTTCAGTACCAATGCAAGCTGTCAAATTGTTGTACCACAACAGAACAAGTCCTTGTGGATTTTAGTTTTACTGCTGAAGAAAATACCTGTGGAGCTTGAAGAGATATTTTCACATACCAGATTCCGTATCTTAAAGCACTCTCTTGCATGGTTTTAATTTTTAACTGAATTTTAATGATAAATGCATATTTATGATGTCATCTGGGAGCTGCCAAACTAAGAGCAAAAAGAAGGATGCTCAAAACAGATTAAAGCAAACATCAAAAAGGAAAACAAGAACATAGAAATGATATTTCACTTCTAAGATAATTTAGTGCTGTAGCAATACAGTTTGTTTTAAGACCTCTTCAGGTATAGCAATGAAATGCTGGATTGAGCTGTTACACTTGTTTAGGGGTCTGCTGTTTTGTCACTTGCTTCTGGACAGCTCTTCATGAAGTACTGCTGTTCAACTCTTAACTTTACAATTAATGTTTCCCATAGTTGAGCCTGCTAGTTTTATACTCTCTGCCAGTTCTGCAAAGGTTTATACCCCATGGATTCTTGTTAGATATACAGCTAACAAGTGCCGTATCTCATTTCTTCTCATAGGTGAAAACACTAAAAGCCTTCACTAGCAAAAAGCCCCGTCACAGGTAACAGAGGACACTGTCCTTGAAGGTTCTTCTGGAAGCCCAGGGTGAGGAACAGTGGAAGGGGCATGGCCAAGAAGCTGTGCAATCACGGCTCACTTTGCTGTGATGGAGAAGCCCTGCTGATGTAGTGGTGCTATGGACTCGGGGCTCTCCAGTTCCCACATTTTAAGCAGATTACAGCTATGATTTTTCACCCTCCAGGGCTCAGGCACAGCTTTGAATCGCACTCCCACAATATTGCCCCAATACAGTACTCGTGGGTCCAATTGGAGTTCTTTTTCTAATGTTGGAAATTCACTAGCAAAACCAGAAACAACGTCGTCTTCTTCCTGCCTAAGCTTAGAAGTGCTGATGAGGAATTATAGGTGTCCACTGTCGAGAAGATCTAAATTAATAGATTGCTCGTGGCATGTAGGACATCTCATGCAATATCACCCTGCCTAAAGAGAATATTTTTTTGTAAGTCAGTGCTTTTTTCTCTGGTTGCTTCTGCTCATTAAGAAAAGCATAGAGAGTGGTAAATAAACATATATTTGGTAATTTTTCTGTTCTTCTAAATTTACTATTTCCTTCATTTCATATGTTTTTTCATGAAGTATAGAATCTTCTCTTTATTTTATAATGCAGTTATAATGCAGTGGTGGCCAAGGCCGGGCAGGAGCCGAGAGGGAGGGGGGGTGCAAACCAGGGAGAGCACACCGCCACACTATGGTAGTAAATATAGCCTGAAACCACCTGTGCTATATAGCACAATTAGTAATAAATCACTTAATAAATCACTTTTAACACTTTAATAGTTTTTCTATTGCCAAGTGCTTGAAAACTTTCTCTATAAAGGGTTCATTTTAGGCAAATACTATTCTTATACTTATGAAATTAAAAACTTAACATAAAATCTTCTTGAAATCCTGCTTAAATCTCCAAGTCAGAATTTCTAATTAAGTGGGGCTTGTGGAGCCTGACTAAAGGGAGAAAAATGGCATCTCCTACCTGTCAGCATGAACCCACTGTACCATGGAGGATGGGAGGTTGATGCTGCTTTAGTGTTTAAAACACATCCAGGTGGGTTGACTCATAAACTATGTCCTGAAGGTCCTCCAAGGGTACAGAAGCAGCTTTGTCTGTATGGCCCAGTTTAATAGGGAAACTTTTCTAACAAAGAGACCTTTTAGACATGTAAGAGGAATTTTGGATCCAGCAAAACAAAATGTTTTTTTAGGGTATGCAAATAAACAGAAAAAAAATTAATCAGCTTTGAAAAAAACCCCGTTTTTTCTGTTTCATCTGATGTGATTAGGTTGACATTTCCAGTGAATACACCAACATGCTAAGAAAATATTAAAAGTCCTGGTACTATGTTCATATTGATTAAACAGTGAAAATAACTCAAAATAAACCGAGAAATAAAGGATGTATTTTCATCATACAGACAACAGCTGTTATTTTGAGTTGTAGGTCTCTGTTTCATAGCAACTGTGTAGTAAAATGCGTGGTGCACTTCTTCACACCTTAAATGTGTGAATGGAAAACGTACTTCTCCCCTGGTTAAATTCTTCCTTCTGGCCTCATGTAAGTGTAAACTGATACTACTAGAAGCTTTTCGGATACCAGTACCTAAAAAGCTCTTCCTATGTCACAAAGTTATGACTAAAGAGGTATATGAAAATCTTACAGGGGCTAATTAAAAGCTGAATTGGAGGAGAGGAGGGAGAAGGAGAGGAAGCAGCCTGCTGTAGAAGACTGTATTTTTATGTTGGACTACCTCAGGGTGGGAGTAGCCATGCTTCCAGTCCCTAAAATTTGCTCCTAAATACAAAGCAATGGACAGCAGAAAGGCAGAGAAGGAAGTATTATAGCTGTTATCACACCAAACGACAACAAGGAAACTCATTAGAAACTGTGTGGACCTTGAGAATGTTTTCGAGGAGCAAAGACATTTCTGTCTACCTTTTGGTGAAATTTTAATGCGAGCTTGGTACCACAGCCATTTACTATTGTAGAACTACTGTGGTATCTGGTACACTGAACATTGCTAGCGGAAGCATGAACTTGGGCAAGAGAAGATCAGAATTGCTCTTTTGTGAGGTTCTTTCACATACTTCAGCAGCTATTGCACATTGTGAATTAATTTATCAAATGTTCATACAAAAAAGCCACCACCATATCACCCAACAGCTGCAAGGAATAATATACTTTCTATACTCAAAAAAATCCCACCTTGACTTAACTTATATGAGCCCTTAATAGTTCAGTGGCTCCAGCTGGGCCCTTCTATATTTACATGGAAGGAACAGAATTTAATCCTCAATATTTTTGTATTACAAGTTTGAAAGCAGACTGGACTGCCTCTTTGGTATCCCACCAACATTTTGTGGAATGGACTGTGGAAAGCACAGGAGGAAATTCCAAATAAAATCAAAGACATAGTTGCCACTGATTTAAATGTAGGAAGACTTCTTTTGTTCTACAGGAAACACACACACTATTTTCCCACAGGATACTGTATTAAGTCTGTTTCTGGCAATTAATTGTTTTGATACAGCGGACTGTTTGCTTTTATTGTATTTATAAATTATACAGCTCATCCTCCTTTATAGAAAAGAATTTGATACATGAAACTACATTCTTTTCTTCACACATCTGCAAGTGCAGATGAAAAGCCTGTAAAAATTGTACTGACTTGAGAAGAATGTTTATTCTAAAAGATGGGAAGGATTTCAACTTTCTTAAGTACAAATGATTTAAGCAAACTGAAGCTTCTACATCTTATCTGTTATTCATATACATTATTTCTTCAGTCATCATAGCCAAACCAGTGGACATAAACTTGTTATCCACAGATCACAGAAAGGAGTCCATGCCTTACTTCCTAAAGGGTCACAAAAAATATCTATGAGGTGTAAATATATTATAAGCATGTTATGCCTCTGCTGGAAGACTATGTAGACTCTGAACATTTTTTAAAAAGATTAAACAAACAGTGGGCTAAACCTCTGGGTTGATGATCATGAGTGATAACTGTCTCCAGAATAACAAATTCTGTGATGAGGCTTAGTCGAATACCAGCAGGAGACAAAACTTTGTTGAGCTTGGCTCAAGACCATAAAATAAACTCTCTCACTCTATAAATATCAGTCTCTGCACTCAAAACAACAAGATACATTCCATCAGTCTTGGTTTTGTTTTTTTTTAATAAGTATGTAGGAATATATGCAAGAATACCATTTAATAAACAACAGGAGCCATTTTCTACTGCACTTATTGCTCCATATGCAGAGAGAATGGCATAAATGTCAGTCAAAAAAATGGCAAATGTCAGTCATCATATTTTCCAGTTATTTTCTATCTTCTGTAATAAATCCCACGAGAAGTAGGCAGAGCAAGAGCAGAATGCAGATTTTTTTGTTATTTTCTCAGAAACAAGTAATTCAATTGGAAGGAAATACCAAATAATCAGTATATTCTTATGCTTTTTGATGAGCCAGTTCTGGAGCCTTATGGGTTGCTTCTGTTTGGAGAAAAAAATAATGACTGAACACGGTATTTAATGCCATCCTGGTTATAGAGAATGTGCACATTCTGCCTCAAAATGCTAATTTTACTCTCACCCTGTTTTTTTTTTTTTCAGGATTATGTTCTTAATATATTTATACATTTTCATTTTTAGGTTCTGGCTGCTTTTTTCTGTCTGCTATTCCTCATATACAGACTCATACACGCAGAGCCCTCCACTGTCTGGTACCTATGTCCTGCAGCTGCATTTAGTCTCTAGCAAAAGGCACCTCCTACATAGTTCAGCTTTCACACAGCATGCATATGACATGTGATTTGGGTGGTAGGTCACATTTGTTCAGTTCTGTTACTTCAAAAAAACCCCACCTTGTACTGTTTCTTCTATTTATTCACAAAGTAAGGTGTCTCCTTATCCAATATTTTGATGATTTATTTTTTTTTCAAAATTTGTTTTAGATTTGAAAAAACAACAGTTATTCAAGGGGACTGAAAAGAAAGGAAACTTTTCAGGTTCAATTTCTGACCCCAGAAAATCATCCAATAACATTTTCTAATGTTATTTCTCTACGGTCTCTGTGCATATTTTTTCTGTGAAATTATTGGGAAGGGGAAACCAAGAGATTTAAGTGATGCACCCCAGGGAGAGTAGGACTCAGTGAAACAAACAATAAGTTAAAGTACATTTGTGTTTTCTTTGTCAACAAACAAAGATGATAAATGTCTGCTAATCTACCTTCAGTGCTGTGATTTGTCACAACAGATTTTGGCATCTGCACGGTGTGACAGCTGGGATGAAAATGCTTCTGTGAGGCATTTAGGAACCTCTGGCTTCAGAGAGAAGCCTTAGTTTATTTGCAGATTCACTAGCCAAAGGGGCTTGAAATGCAAAAGCATACAAGGAATAGAGATAATTAGGAAAAAATACCGTTACAGAATATGAAATGCACAAGGCAGGATGGTGTTCTTTTGGAATACCTTGTCTTTTCTCTTTCAAACTTAATCCAGATTAAAAAGAAAGACAGTGTCTGTGTGAGATGGCACTTGCAAGCTGTAACATTGTTATTTGCAATATGTTAAAAAGCGATAGAGCTCAAAACACAGATTCAGCATTTACACTCCTGAGATTTGGAAACAACCCACCACCCTTCATCTTTTTGTCCAATTGCACCTTCCCTCTTCTTTTACACTTCTCTACCCCCACTACCACAAATCTCATTAAAAAACATCTGTTTTCCTTTCAGAAATGCCATTGGATAGGCAAAGTATGTAAGAGTGAGCAGCCAGATTGACCAGTTCTCCTTACGAACTCCTGGATAAAACCCTACAAAATTGTGGCATGATATAGACTAGAGCTTTATTGATTAATTTATGCATATTTAAATACAAGTGCCTCTTTGGACTATCTATACTACAGAAATTGTCTTCCAGGTACACACGTGGCTCCTATGCTATTAATAGCAAGAGAGTCCTTGTGGTAAAGATCGACATAGCTACTTACTGAATTCTACAGTACTGTCAGTTCTGGTGGAAGTCGAACTGATGAGTAAATAATTCATTCCCCAAATTTACCCAATGCAATGTCAAAAGATCAAGTCAAATTTGATGTCAAATTCAAGCACCTAAGTGCAATGAATTTGCCTGTACTGTTCAGCTAGATATGTCAGATAAATTGTTTTCAGATCTGCCAGTATTGATAATCACAAAATCATTATTTATGAACACTTTCTTTTTGCAGTTCTTCTTCCTGTTCTTCCTCTTCTTCTTTTTCTTCTTCTTCTTCTTTCCAGCGGAGGTTCAGATTGGATATCAGGAAAAATTTTTACACTGAAAGGGTTATTAAACATTGGAATGGGCTGCCCACGAAAGTAGTTGAGGCAACATCCCTGGAGGTAGTCACAAGATGGGTTGACATAGTGTTTAGTGACATGATTTAGTGATGGTTTGTTGGTTTTGTTTTGGGTGTTTGGTTGGGGTTTTTTTGGTTGGTTGGTTGGTTTTTTTGTTTGTTTGTTGTAATGAGACTTAGGTTGATGGTTGGACGAGATGATCTTAAAGGTCCCTTCCAACCTAGGCAATTGTATGATTCTATGATTCTTCTTCTTCTTCCTCTTCTTCTACTTCTTCTTCTTCTTCTTCCCTTTCATTGGTCTTTTCAAGTTTTCACTGGAAAGACAGATACCATGCCAGAAGTCTGCTATAGACCACCCAACCAAGATGAACAGACAGGCGAAATATTCTATAACCAGCTGTGAGAAGTCTCACTTGGCCAGAACTAGCCACTCGCTAGAGGAACTAGCCCTTGTTCCCCTGGGGGACTTCAACTTACCCAATGTCTGCTGGAAATACAATACAGCAGAAAGGAAACAGTCTAGGAGGTTCCTGGACTGTATGGAAGATAACTTGCTGATCACAGCTGGTGAGGGAGCCAACTAGGGAGGTTACCCCACTGGACCTGTTGTTTGCAAATAGAGAAGGACTTGTGGGTGATGTAATGGCTGGAGGCCATCTTGGGCATAGTGATCACAAAACCATGGAAGTTTTGATTCTCAGAGAAGTCAGGAGGGAGGTCAACAGAACTGATGCCTTGGCATTCCAGCGGGCAGACTTCGGCCTGTTTATTAGCCTGGCTGACAGAGTTCCTTGGGACACAGTCCTGAAGGACAAAGGAGTCCGGGACCGCCGTACATTCTTCAAGAAGGAAATCTGGAAGGTGCAGGAGCAGCCCGTTCCCATGTGCTGAAAGACGAGCCATTGGGCAAGAAGATCAGCCTGGCTGAACAGAGTGCTAAACTCAGGATAAAAAAGGGAGAACTTACGAGCTTTCAAAGATGGGCCAGGCAACTCAGGAGTTCTATAAGGATGTCGTAAAGTTATGCAGGGAGAAAATTAGAAAGGCCAAAGCCCAACTACAACTTAATCTGTCCACCGATGTAAAAGACAACAAAATGTTTCTATAACTACTTTAGCAACAAAAGGAGAGCTAAGGAGACTCTCCATTCTTTATTGCATGCAGACAAAACTTAGTGACAAAAGACTGAGGAAAAGCTGAGATACTTAACGCCTTCTTTGCCTCTGTTTTTAAAAGTAAGATCAGTTGTTCTCTGAGTGCCCTGCTGCCTGAGCTGAAAAACAGGGATGGGAAGAAGAGCAAAGCCCCCATAACTCAAGGGAAAATCGTTAGTGACCTGCTACACCACTTAGACATACACAAGTCTGTGGGATCGGATGGGATACACCCAACAGTACTGAGGGAGCTGGTGGAAGCCATTTTCCATCATTTATCAGCAGTCCTGGCTAACCACAAAGGTCCCATTTGACTGGAGGTTAGCAGATGTGACACCCATCTACAACAAGGGCCGGAAGGAGAATCTGGTGATCTACAGGCCTGTCAGTCCGCCCTTGGTGCCAGGGAAGGTTATGGAGCAGGTCATCCCAAGTGCCATCACGTGGCACATACAGGACAACCAGGTGATTGGGCTCAGTCAGCATGGGTTTATGAAGGGCAGCTGTGTGCCCAGGTAGCCAAGAAGGCCTTTTGACTGTTTTCTATCATGTAGGCTCTCTACTTCTTTGCATATTTCCCTTGTCTAGTCTTTCTCTCCCTTTTGTATAGCCTTCCTTTCTCTGTAGGAATACCGTCATCTTCTACCAGTCTTAGGAAAGACTGCTTCTTTCCCAGCTCTCCCATGTTTACATTAGTCAACCTGTACCCACAATTGAAGGTGCAAGGGCTGGATTAAAGCTATTTGGAAAGCTCAGACCTTGCCAACTGCTTCCTTGGCTTGACTAGGAAGCCTATCTATACTTTTGGCTTATGCTCTGAGCTTTGCAGCCAGTTACCTGCAGAGCTATTCATTAGCTCACAGGGTAAAAACATGGATAGATATGGACAGGAGACATCTGGGAGCTGGAAAGGAATTACAGGCAGCAGGATTACAACCTTTTGAGGGTTAGAGGACACAAGGATTTTCATGAGAGGAAGTGGAGCAAGTGGGTATGAAGAGTTAAAAGATAAATACAACACAATACTAAATACTGATGACACATAATTATAAAAGCAGCCTCTTGGTCTAGATCTGACGTTTCTGAAGGCAAGTGCTTGTGTAGGAAATCATCCTGTGCTGTGTCCACATAGTCCATATCTCTGCTGGAACATTCTTACAGTTGTTATGCATATGGACTGCTTGCATATCCTTCCTGTCTTGGCTGTTAAGAGAAAGGGGACGGAGTTTCTTGCCACTACGCACAACCTACAATAGTGATGGTAAAAATCTGCATGATTTGCACAGGCAATCACCTCAAAACTGCTAGTTACAAAATACTTAATCCACAGTTTTGGATTTTTGCTAACTTTTATTTCCTTACAAGAGCATGAAGAATTTGAGAAAAGGCCTAAATGATGAGTTTAGTGACACCAGCGCTCTATGGCAGATCCCAGAAATGTGGAAGTACTGCAGGTAGCTTTAGAGATATTTTTTGAGGAAGGGTTAAGAAATCTGTCTGAAAGTGAGTCTCAGATTTAATGAAATATAGTCTAAAGTCTTTTGGGAAACAAACACTACATGATAGTACATCTTGAGAGAGATTTTTATCCACAAGGAGCAATGGGCAGAGAAAGTGCTGCTTAATAGCTTAGTTACATAAGGTAACCACATCTAAGCTGTATTTCCTAATATTTCTGTGGGTTTGGAGATGAAATTGGGCCAAACTGGCAACTTTGCTAAATCAAAAGAAATCTCTGTAGTCTGGACATAATTCCAAGTTTGTAAAATTATTTAGCTATTTTTAGTTTGCTCATGAAAGAGTCAGTTTCATCTGGGAGCAAACACCCAGGAGGTTGGTTGAAGAATTTCTAAACTGTAGTTCACCTCAAAAATTTATTTCAGCTAGCTTTTTACTGCCTGAAAACTTTGATTACTTTTAGAAAGAACATTTGGTCTGGATAAGAATAATACAGGTTCCCAAATTATATCATCTTTGGTTATTTCAAAGCAACCAAAATGAAATTTGCTGGGATAATACAAATACATAGTGCATTTTCGAGCACTTTATTCTGAAATGAATTGTTGCACTTAGAAAAACTGCATCTAAAATTATCTAAAATTATGAAAAATAGTAAACTAATAGTTTAGATTACATAAATACTTTTTTGTAACAGAGATTAGATCAAATTCTCTAGCTGAGAATAATACTTCACTGTGGTAGTGTTGAATAAGCAACAGCTCCAGTTCCATTCAAGTTAGCAGCGATGTTATGAGTCATATTCTAGTATTAGAGAAACCTTCCTTTGACAATTTCAAAGACAGATCTAACAAGGTACTTTTTGATGATAAATCTTTTCACATTCCCCCAGTGGCTAATAATAAATACAGCTCAGAGTTACTTGTCTAGGTCTTTTTACTTTGTGAGAAACCATGTCTAAAGCCCTTCTAGGCCTTTATCAGGCTTTTGGATTCAATTTCCTTTTTAGTTTTGATTTTGAATTAATCAATGGAAGAATCACAGTTATGATATTATTTTCCATAAAAGGAAACAATTTTGCAGACTGTCCAATATTTCTTTATTCTTTTCACTAGCTTAAGTTCATCTTTCAGACTTTCATATCCCTCAATGCCCTTTACACAGCAATATCTTAGTGTTATATACACTGTTTATATTCCAAATAATTTTTGCATGCAAAATTTTTGCTAGCTTTGGGTAAGAAAAAATATTTGAAGGGTTTTTTTCCCCTATGTGATTTACTTCTATAAACACATTTTGACTGCAAGAGAATTGGTGAAGAATCAATTTTATAGCAATTTTTATAAATGAAATCTTCTATGAGATACTGGTTTTATTTTTCATGCTTCTTAATCTATTTTTATTTTATGTAGAAGATAACAGATAAGTTACATAAATGATTTTATATATTTTAATAATTCTTATAATTTTATTGACTTTTAATTATATAAAATTTTTGTATTTTTTTAAATATATGAAATCTGGAAATTTTTCCCCTTCAAAAAGCTCTTCTTCAATGTAAGTAACAATGTTATTTTGCTTTTACACACATATAATTCAGGTTTTTGTTTAAAATTATTCCTATTTCATATTTAGGCTCTTTGATTTATGCAAAATTACTGTAACAAAGCCTGCTCCCTTGGTAACACAGATATGTAGTCAGACATACTCAGTGTTCTTCACTAAGAAAGGGGTACTTACATCTACTCTCCAAAGACAGGACTTCTAAAATGAGGAGAGGTTACAAAGACAAATGAAGTTGATTTTCTATTCCCATTCAACTCACACAACCTGTCTTTCATTCAAGCAAGACGTGGGATGTAGTAAAGAATGCAATAAATGTTCAAGTTCTAACTCAAGCAAATTTCCTGTCATACTGCAAGAAGATACAGCTTCAAAGCTGAGAAAAACTCCTGGGAGTTCTTTAGTGAGTGATACCAAAAAGAGTTTTCTTTCTTGCACAGCAACCGATGCAAAGTATCTGGAAACAGAGACCTGTAAGATTCACGCTCTAACAGTGGGTATATTTGTGCCTAGCTGTTTAAAAGTGAAAGGATTTTACTTTGCTGCCTCTAAAGCTGGAATGTTCTAGCCTTTCCCTTCACTCCTGGTGCTTGGCATAGGATATGTCTGTTGCTATTACAGCTCCTCTCAACATGAGATCAAAAAACAGAGGAAAGGCAGATGTGACACAAATACCACCCTGAATATGGCTCTTAAGTGAAAAGTAAGCCTTCTCTGAGAACAAGTGAGCAGATGAAAAAAAAGGGCTCCAAACACGCAAAATCAGGTGGAAAAAACTGCATCATCGCAGGCAAACAGTAAGAACAGAAAAAGGAGGAGCTTTCCTTCATCTTGATCATATGAAGCACAGATTCAGTTCTAGAAACCTTGTGGCTTTTATGATGTAACTCTGATACCAGCTGAAGGTTATTCTGTGGAGAAATCTAGCCTCTGAAGAAAACAGCCAATGTGAGCCAGCCATTAATCTTTCTCTGCAGTAATTGCTATGAGGAATGACTATGCAGCTCATGCTGTCTTGGGTTTTTGTTGTTGTTGTTCTTTGCTTCGGGGTTTTTTGCATTTAAAATGTAGAACATGGCGGCAAATTATCTATGATCTATTCTTGCAGCTCTCAAAGATGAGGTAGGAGGATTTTGGACACAACAGGGACCCATGCAGAGGTATTTGATACCGGTATGAAGGGCCTACTTCTTCAAAGACCATTAATCTTAAACTGGATACACAATAAAACATGTTTTCCGATCCAGGACATACATCTATCACGAGTAAAGCTACAGGCACTGTGTGTTACTGGAAAAGCTACTGTGCAGGTGAGGAGGAGACCCCGCAGGCAAGTTTGGCATGAGGCATGACAAATACATATTTTGCCGTATGACCCAAGAGGGACAATCTGGGCGAATGCCAACAGCGTCACAAATCTGGTCAGCTAAAAGACAAACCTTTGCAGCACAGAGGTCCAGTAGCCATGAATTGGGTAGGCTAAGCAGGAATAGCAGAAGCTTCTGGACTTTGACAGGATCATGGAAGAGAGAAAGTGTCATGCAACATGATCAATTTTCTCTATGGAGAGACAAAACACAACACCTGGAACTGCTGGTGACCTATGATATGAAAAACATGTAAAGAAGTTGGATGGGACTCTTTAAAGCAAAAAAGCTTTTTTATGAGTTTTTTTAAGAACTAGAACAGTTGATATGTTGTCTTGATCTCTTTTAAAGTCATATCTGACAATTTGGTGACAGACTAAGGAGACTCTTCTAGCAAGAGGACTCCTCACATCTCTTTCGTGTCTCTCCTTGCCCTTCCATCCCCCTTCCTTAACCAGTTTCATAGTTCTTAGTGATATGGTAATTTCTCTTTGGTATGGGTGACCGATCTTACCCTACTTAGACTGGTTCAAGGGGTTTCTAAAACTGCAAACAACACAAAACAGTGTTAATGCATTATGGTTACATAAACTACCACCACCAAATAATACGAGCAGTGGACCTTATGTGCATGGCACAGCATCCTGTGCTCTCACCAGCTCCTGTCTGTTCAACATCCTAAAGATTGATAGTGGCTAGAAATGGAATTGTAATTCAGAGTTTTGATCTGAATCAAGCATTTACCAGAAGCGTGAAACTAACTGCTCTGTGGAACAGAGCTCTTGATTATCCCAGGCTGCAGTAAAAGCAGAGGCTTTCTCATAGAAATTTACTTATGCATTTCAATCTCTGCTCATGTGAGTTTAAAATTATAAACTATATCGACCATTACGAATATCTTAAACTTTTCCAACAACTGAGGAGTTACTTAAATGTGACGTAAAGCAACACAGGGCCACAAACACCATTCTTCTGGAAAGTAATAATATTTGGCACACCATAGGACCTCATTTTAAATATGAGTCTTGACTGCAGCCATATTATAAACAATATTATGCACACAAAGACATTAGAAACTTTACAAATATTACTGAAATCTTACAGTACACCTGTGAGGATTGTATTATTTTGCTGACTGAACAAGCAATACATAGAGAAGCTGAGGCATAAAAAAATTAAGCAAGTTGATGAAATCTACAAAGAAAGTCTGTCGCAAAATAAGAACAGAATTCAATCTCACAATTTGCATTCTGTGTCTTTCCCCTAAAATCATTGTTCTTCTCCTTCTGTTTCTTATTCAGGAGTGTAGTAGCTATCTTGTTTAAGTCTCTCCCCCAACACAGACTATATTTCTACATTAAAATAACATGCTTTTGCAAACAGTAAAGTTTTATTAACACACAGAATTGTGGAAATGAACAAAACCAGAGGAGCTTACCCAAATCCAGAAAACAAGCGACAGAAGAGGAAGAAGCCATAGCCCTGGACAAATGATGAAAGGAAGGCAAAGAATCCATTGACAGACATGCATATAAGGAGTGACTGTCTCCTTCCCACCTTGTCTGCCAAGCCGCCCCAGAAGAATGCCCCCACCATCATCCCAAGGTACACTATGCTACCTGCAATACACAAAAAAAAAGAGATGTTTTTTTGTGAGCTACATAACTGACAACAATTGACCACACAAAAAATATTTGTTTTTTCTATATTTGCAAACCAAACAGTATACAGATTAATTTCTCCTTTCACAGTGAACAGAAATCATATGCATAGCTTTGCAAACATATCTAGGGAGAACAGATTTCCTACTGTGTCTTTGTTGTCTGTTACCAGACACATTGAAGCTTGATATAAATATTAAAAAAGGTGCCTCTAGCTAAAACAATTAGAATACAGGCAAATAAGACTGAATGGGAGAAAGAATGCCACTATTTCCTTTGTAATAAACCGCATTCATGTTAAATACTGCAAAAATTGTAACTTCCCCTACAGAAACAAATTGTCTGAACATTTCTAGAATATAAGCAGTCCCATAGGGGATTAATCACTAGGAGTAAGATGTGCTAAGTCTAAAGGAAAATGATTAGGAAACAGGCATTCCATAGAATCAAAGATGTCCAGTTTGAGTGTTCATTTTTTTTCTCCCTCCTACTTCAGTGTACTACTTTATTTAAAAAGGCACTCCCTCAGAAAAGCACAGGAAAGTTTTAGGGTTTGGGATTTGTTTTTTTTCCCCAAAGAATTTTAAAAGATACATTGCAGTTTAGCTACATACATTAAACAAGACAGGAAAATTTATTTTGGGGTGATTTTGTTAAGTGTTAATGATGTTTTCAATGTGAAGTACTTTCCCAAAGCAAGATAAATTTAAATATTTAGCACTTTCACCATTCACATCTTAGCATATTGTATGTTATTTCCTTTCCAGGGACAAACCTTCTGTGATATTTGGCAAAGATGCACAACACATTGAGCAGGCAGTCAGAAGAAAAAGTGGTTCCCAAGCTTTTGACAGAGCCAACCAGATTTGTACTTTATTTGATAGTTTTAATTCTTTCTCCACCTACATTCTTACTGAATTTCCCAAATTGGGTTTTATCTACCTAGCAGTTGCTACCATCTATTAAGTCTACTATAGTAGCTGGAATTATACATAAAGTAGCTGGAAGCAGCTAAAATACTAGCAGTCCTTGCCCTGTGGCTCTTTTTGATCAGTCTCAAGAATGGACATGTTGGACTTCAATTCATGTCATGTAAAATTCTTTTCTCCAAAAGAAGTACCTCTGCCCTGCAGAAGGCAGTTGGAAGGGAAAGCAAGATGAAAAAAGCATTTAAATGCCTAGGCTCAGTTAACTAAGTATTAACTCATTTAGTTACAAGTTGACTTATTTAACTCAGTATGTCAACCATCAGTATTTCCATGCTTGGAATTCCAGATGCTAACATCTGAAGTACTGACCTCTGCAGGGTCTTATGCACCTATCCCTGTTTACCCCCATGTTTTGTACAAGTAGTTTTCACTGCTGCTTCCTTATGACATGTTGTTTTAAAACATTTGATAGAACACGTTGTCTTAAATGTATATTAGCAAGATAGTTATATTTTCCTTCTTTACGTTAGTATGCTGGTTTTTTCATGCCCTTTACCATTGATTGTGACCAATATCAGCAAATCAGTCTTTTCTGCAGCTGCCTTTTTAGGCAACACAAAATAATAACAGAATATGTCTAGACTGACTGTCTTCTCCATGAGTTCCTTGGGAAAGGATAATCGATCCATTGCTGCTCATCACAGCAGCATTAACTATCTCTTTACATAAGCAAGACTAACAGGCTCCTTAAGAGGAACCGTTAAATTTCTTTTCAAAACAACTTTTGTCAATGGACATTTCCTAGTTATTACTGGGGTATTGGTCTCTCATCAAAGGAAATTGAGGAGAATGAAGATTTTTCAAAATTACTTTTTCCTCTTAACCCAGGAAAGGGCACAGACACTATGGTGTTCTTTTTGGTTTAGGGGTGTTTAGCAACAGTTTCCTTTTGTTTTTGGTACAGCACACTTGTACCTTTAATGAAGTTAGCTTACTGAGCACACAACATGCACTGATTTGACATCCAGCATGATTCTAGAAACATATTTTAAATTTTTTAATTTTTTTTTAAATACAAAGACTACTAATAAAACCCGTAACACAAGTCTTTTATTTTCCCCACAAAGTTATGTGTAATCTCAAACTCTGGCAGAAAGGCACTGAAAAAAGGCAAGTGGCAGCTGAAAAGAAACCCATTCCATGCTAAAATTAATATTGTCCTCTATTGCTCTTTTACCAAGTTTTAAGAACCTGTATTTTCTTTCCACAGCAGAAATTCTACATACTTCAGTGATTTTTCCCATTGTACAAATGTACAAAATATACACTTGCATCCAGTTGAAATGAGGGGGACCCGAGTCTGGAATTTGTTTACACCATGTACACACTTTGGCAACCAGGTGGCTAGATATTTTTTAAATGAGTGTGCACACAGCATCTTTCAGTTTCCTAGCAACAGCTCATCCTTTCATAGCAGATGACCAAGGACTCTCTCAGTATCCAAACACTAGTTATGGGCAATTTAAGCAGTGGGATAAGATTACACACATGATCAGTCATTGAGGTTCAGTTAAACAGTATTTTACTACTTGTGCTGCCATAACTTCATTGATTGCACTGTCTGTTGCAATTCATAGCCTGGTATATAAACAACAGCCAAACCCTCCTGAGAAATCAGTCCGTAAGTATACACTTCACTGGGAGAAAATAAAGCAATGAAAGTAAAGTCGGACTTCCTTGCAACAGAGAGACTCAGACTATGGGACTCACAGATGGTCATCTTTTGCTTTAACACACCTGTTAGGAAGTAGACTAACACTAACCTAAAGTTGCTTTTTTCCTGATGTTTTGTTTAGGTCATTTGTCTGAGTGAAGGATGCCATTCACGCAACTGGAAAAATACTCTCGTTTTAAAAAGGCTCTAAAATATGATTAAATATTATTTATATTTTGGAAAATGAGATTATAACAGCGGTTCTAATACAGGTCCAAGAGGAGAAAACTCCTTTCATAAGAATTATACTACACTTTAATCTGTGTTTTGCTAACTTGTACAGAGATCCTCCCATAGGCTATTGTTTAGAATATAATAATTTATAGTGAAGAATTCCAACGCCTGTAAGGAGCATAATCAGTAAGAATATGTTTTAACCCTGATAAACAGCATATTCAGAGGTTCGTAACTATACTTAATTATAATGTTACTAGTTTCTTTGATCAGAAAATAGTTTGAAAAGAATCACAAGCCATGCAGCAACTAACTGCAGTCAAACATAACACTTAACTAACTGTTTAGAATAGAAGGCAAATAAAGCAAACATTTTTCCATTAGGACAACAAATATAAGAAAACCGTAATAACTCCAGAATTGGCAGAACAACTCCACTGTCTTTGGATATCTAAAACCCTCTCTGTAGTTAGAATATTGGTTCTTTACTTCTTATGTTATGGCATTGTCCTCCTCAGAGGTACTAACACACCAACATAAAGAAGTGCCACAAACTCATATTGCTCCATAACAACTATTTCTTCTTTTCTCTAAACAGTGCTTGAAGTGGTGGAAGAACAAGCTCTATATTTATGGAATGGTAAATTTTTACGATGTAGGTCTAAGTGGTTAAAGGAGTAAAACATCAATTGTTCAGCCATTTGAAAAAGTTGATGGGGCTCTTTTCCAACAAAAGTGTGAGCCAGCCACGATATTAACTAAAATTAAAATTTTGCATGAGTCTTTGCAAGTTTAAGACTTCTCAACCCATGGATTTCCTTTATCTATATGCTAGCTGTTTCCCACAACAGTCATTTTCTATCTTAACTTCAGATGTTAAATGATTGCTCTTACCTAATAATATGCAATATATGCAAATCCCCAAATGCCATAGCATATCAGGCTCTTTTTCTATTATTACTCTTCAGACTAATCTACTCCTCCTGCATTCCCTTTCAGGACAGCTGCGTATGGGCTTCAGTCTTTAGTGCAGACACTTATTTGCACATTCGTTTTGAAGATTTTTACCGCCTAGTATATTTACAAACAGTCAAGGTTTACTTACATTATTAGAATTCTTTTTAGCCCTCATGGTGATAGGGTTTTTCTCTTTAAATGCATGAAAAGTATAAAGCTATTTTGAGATGATGCTGAAGCTCTTCAGTCTCAATATAAAAGTTTGTTCAGTGTCTGTCACACCACAGTGATTCTTGAGTGTGACTTGCGACTAAGTAACCTGTATGCTTAGCTCTCTAATAGCCATAATTCCAAAGTGACAAATCTTCACTTGACAGACCACTAAGCTTTTGCATGTTTTTTTAGCTGCTTAGTGCACAAGACATTCTGGGTATCCTTCACACTGCATAGAAAAAGACAACTTCATCCCTATAATAACCAAAGAAAGATACAAATTCACATTAATTGAGATGAAGGGAGATACTGAACCCCTGTGAGATCAGTGAAAAAAACTGACAGCCTCGTCTCCTCTTCTGAAACTTGCTGAGCAATACAGAAGTATTGATGTTTTCATAAAGGGAAGAAAAATAAATTATGTTGTTTTAATCCAAAACAAATTTTAGAAAATGTTTATGAATTTCTAAAAGTCTGTTTCTGTAGTATTTACATAGGAAAACAACTCAGAGAAATACTCTGATACCACAAATACATAGCATATAATTCACAGCTCAAATCAATTAAATAAAACCTATACAATAAATAGTCCCTCTGCTCCATCAACAGAAAAAAAAAATAAGCACCTCCTTATACCACTTTCAAACAGAACTAAAAAGCATCTGATGACTTTCAATCTGATACCAATCCAGGAATTTAACACAAATAGAAATCAAGTGAACTGCATCTGGTTCTCAGACAAAATAATCCTGTTCTCAGACAATACTGATGAACTGCAATAGAGGAACTCAACCATGAAAGTCAGGAAAATGGAACTGAAAGCAAAGCTGAGCAAAAGCAAGATCATACTCACTTGACCAGCGTACAATGAAAGAGCAAGTAACTCAACAGTTCTACGTGGAAACCTACTTACAATCTTTAAGATAATAAGGGGAAAAGCTCCATCTGCAACACTAGCAACTCAAACAACATGAAGGTTTTAATAGTATGACAGGCAAAATTTGATGATTGATTTAAACCAAGGAAAACTGCTGTGAGATAACCAAGCACTGTACTTCTAAAGAGAAGCCTAACAAATATGAAACAAAGATAGAGCCTAGAAAAAGTACAAAATATTAAATAGAAATCTTAAAAAAAAACAAACAACAAAACAAAACACCTGAACTCAAAAAAGGAATGAAATGTAGACGCCTACTATAGAACCTCTAAGATAGTTGGAAGACAGCTGAAACTAGGTGAATGGGACTTATGGCTTATTCAGAAAGCTGAAAGCACTTAATGCAAGACAAAATCTGACAATAAAAATTTTAGGTCAACCAATTTTAGATCAACAAATACTTACAATATAATTATATTGATTTAACATTGACACTGAAGTGAAAATGGTCTCAGAGTATAGCTCCCCAGAATGACCACCCAGCTGTGCTCTTACAAATGTCAAAGATGAGCCAGGAAGACAAGATTTTTACTTGGGAGGAAAGGAGAACTGGGAACAGTTCTGTCCTCTCCATGAAATAAAAAATAAAAAAAACCTACCATTTTTTCCCAGAAAAACAGCTTGCATATATTTCTATATCATTAATCTACTTCAGTGCATGTCTACCCTGAGGAAAACTCCAGAGATGAAAACACATATCTACATGGAAAGTTTTGACCAAGACTTTTCCAGTGCTGTAACAGAAATACCATCCACCTGAAAGTTCCACAGCAATCATTCATACAAATTTCACTCAGGTATTAATTTTTTTGTTTCCTCTGGCATGATTGTATTAAATTTATATGCTCAATATGTCTACTTTTAATTTTTTTCTGGTATCTCTGGTGTGAGATTTACAACTTGAAGTGTTTGTGGTGTAAGGCTTAAATTAATTCCAACAGGAAAAAAATGGGCTTTTTGCCTCCATGTTTCCTCTCATTGGGCTAATGAGACTATTTCTGGTTTATGTATTAAGTGCAGAACAGGGTGATTTAGCGCTGGACCTTAACATTATATGTTAATTTTGAGAACTGTAATATTTTCTTGTTTTAAGAATCTGTAGGCTACCAATTCTCCTTACAGTTCAGAGGATGTTCACCTTATATCTAAAATTTACACACACAGGTGTGCTGATACGTGTTTTTTCATTAATGAAATAATACTCTGTCTTAACAGATGAATTTCCTGTGTAGTCAGATACGATTTTAATTGAAACACTCTATTAACAAAAGGAATAACCGCTGCTGCTTTTCCTCAGATCCAAATTAGGGAAATTAACAAATGCATAGAAGCAGCTCAGTAACTGCAGACATTGTGACAGGTAATAGATTACCTGCTAGGATAGGGAATTTTCTTCACAGCTGTATTTCCTGATAAGGCAGCAAAATAGACAATATGGTAAACTGGTAGCTTTGCAGTACATTGTCATCATCACTTCTGCTTTAAGAACGTTATCATGTCAATAACTAAGCCTTTGAAAAAAGTGCTATCTACTACCAGATGCCAATTTTAATTTATTTTACAACAGATACCTCAGAATAAAAAATTGATCAGAGTTATTCCATTTTCTTAACTAGAATAATTTACAAACTGAATACTGGTTGTGATTATTGCAGCAAACAGCAGCTCACTGCTGTTTCATACTGTTATTACTTGGCTAGCTAAGTCAACAATGCATTATAGAGGAAAAGAACAAAGCACTGCTTCATTGGTATTTACAATAGAAATAAAAAATCAGCATTCAGTTTAGCAACATGGGGCTGTAAGAACCCATGTGGCATTTTTCGTCCCACATACACAATATTTTTACAAGATGGTAGTTATCAACATGCAATACATAGAGCACACACTTCATTAAAAACTCAGGTAATCCCAGGCTATGATGTGAAGTTGTTGACAGATTCCCTAGGAGCGATCACTGAACACATTATTGTCACACTGTCTTCTCCTTTGATCCAACTGTTCCCTCTGGCATCAGCCACAAAATCCTAACAGACAAGCTTCAGATAAAACACACCTAGTTAAGCTGTCCTAATACCCCTAATTCCTGTTTTTTTTCCAGTGCAATTGTGGAGGTTCCTCTGGATTTTTCTGCTCTCAGGATTAGATGCTAAATTCAATGCACTCTTTGCCCACCTCTGAATTGACCCTGTCATGCTAGAAATTGCTGTGACTTTGCAATTTGAAATGCACTTCCATGGCAATCTTGAGAATCAGAATGATTATAAGTGCTGCATATGATTGAACAGTGCATAGCACTGTGCAATGTGCTAGGATTAATTAAATTTCAAAGCAAAAAAATATATTTCACTAAAGCTTTAAATTGCCCACGCAGTCATCTACATTAATCATCTCATTTCATATCAAAAATGTTCAGTTTTATTGCCTGAATATTAATTTCTTATTTGCCTAGTCCTACTTCTCACTCAAAACAGAGTAAAGTCCATGAATATCACTAACTTTTAATTAGTGGTGAATTAAAAAAAGCCCAAAGTACATACACCTACATTAAGAACAGATGCATCCAACTCACCAAGTCAAAGAACACAGTGCTAAGAACTAATTAATAAAACTGTGTTTCTAGTGAAGGTATCTGTACAATATTAAAGCTAACAGTTGATTATTTCTTCAGCCATTAACTTTCCTTACTGTAACTATATTCCAGTACTGCGTAAACTTCTCCCCTAGTAAATGGGAGGAAATTACCTTCTTTTTTTAAATTTTGCTTTATCCATACAGTGGCTGTTACCACCTTTGTTTCAAAGCAGTGAAAAGGTGGGAGAAGAAAAATGATACTAAATAAAGAAATAATAAAAAAAAAAACAACCGCAAATCTACTGGTTTCAGTTAAAGACACTGAAATAGGCCTAACTTCATCAGACACAGGCTACCAAAATTAATAAGGGTCTGAAACACACACACGTCCCAGAGTGCCTGACCCAGTCTACCTCACCTAGCACACAACAGCATACAAATGAAAAAGGGAACTTCCATTGCTAATGGCTTCACAGCTTCACATCTTCTTGCTGCTTTCCCATTTACAGTCAATGAAATAGATTAACTAATCCAATGTCAGAATGAAGAATAACAGATCAGAATAATCCTCTGTATGGTGCCAATACACCTGCAGGTGCTGGTGATGCTAAACAGGCTTTTTAATTGCGTATTTACGATAGTGCCAGGAGGCACTGTTATAATGTCTAAATGGAAAATTGTTTAGATGACTGTATCTATCAGTTCATGATCTCCATTTAACAAGAGTTGCTAGTGGCAACTTCAGAACCAACCCTGAAAATCGCTCTGAATTCTAGTGGATTAGAAAAATACTTGTGGTCTATGAAAATGAGCAAGTCTGACAAGTCCCAGACAAAAGCAGTACACCACACAAAAGTCACGCATCACATATTCCCTCAACTTCACATGAAACTCTCCACTGCTAACCAATATACAACAAATAATTTCAGTCCAGCTAACATGACATGAAGAAATTTGTAAATGGGCTACCTTTGCCTAATCCTCAGAATCCAGACCTTTTTTAACACTATGAATCTAAAGCCAGTGTCACCTTACACCATTTTCTTAATTTTCCTACTTTACATTACCCAACTTTCTACAATCCCCCCCAAAAGTCAGATAAACACATCTGTCTGCCTGATAAACAGGTTTCTGCAAGTTTTTGAAGACACTTTGTTGATCACATGTTTATCCTGAGAAAAGGTTACTTGTTAAGAAAAGCTAGAATAACTTGACATACGTAATGTGTCATAAAAAACTCTTTCCTTTGTTCCCATTAGCTGGAACAAAGATTGGTAGATGTTGGGTAAAATGATCATTGGTTTAAGAGATCCAGGGAACAATATTTTACAGTTGGCTGTAGGGAAGTGCCCATCTAGAAGTCTGAGTAGTAAGTAGAGTTAGCCAAGGTGTAAAATCTAAGATTCTTCAATAAAAAAAAAATATGTACAAAGCTTTCCAAAGTCACCCACATTTCAACTCACATAATAAATCTGTAAGTAATTCCTCCTGGACTCCTGTAGCCTGTTAGTTTGATGTAGTATGTGAAACTATAAAACCTTGCATTTGTATCATTCCATTCTATCAAGCCTTCCCATTCTGTATAGGGTTGACTAAGTGTTGAAAAATAGGTAAAATGAAAAAATAAAGTTTTTTTAAATGTTAGTAAATAACAGTGTCCTGGACAAACTGTTAACTATCACTGTAGCTGTTGTTAAACAAATTTTTCCACGATTAGTTTATAAAAATTTATGTATGTCATATTCATATATCTACTCTAGCAGTAACTCAGTATTATTCCTTCATTTAAGCATTTATACTTGAATAGTATGGTGAGGTTGATTCTGCATCAGGTAGGAAAGTACTGATATTTCATATTTTACCAAACTGGTACTTCAAACAAGGGAACTAGGTGTGTACAAGGAGAACAGATATACTCATTGCAAGGAAAGAATTACACCTGCAGTAGAAGGCAGGCAGAGTAAAGAATTAATTGCGTTCCATACTTTTCAGCACTGACATTCCCTTAAGTAAACCAAAGGTCTGAAATAACTAGCTATCTCAAACCATATCTATGACAATATACAATTTGATTCCAATTCTTCGAAGTACTGATAGTATAAGATACAAGACAAGTCAAAGTTTGAAAGGTTCTAAAATCCTTGATTGATTAAATCCATGGATAAAAAGCACAGGAAGACATTTACTCAGCTGTGACAAAAAGCCATTAAATTATGTTCGTTCCATGTCTTAATGAAGGTCGTTAACACTTTCTCTGTGAAAATATTTCTTTTTCATGCTGAGGAGCTCATACATCCTCTCTTTCATTTCATAGCTCAACATTTGATGCAAGATGAAAAATTCAGAGCTACAAATACACAAATAATGAAGATGAACATTTCTATAAATGAGAGCTTGCAGATCATAACTCAACTACATTGCAGAATTAACCAAACAGGGACTTTGAAGAGAGTGCATCATCATATTTAAGATGTTCAGTTTGGTTAAAAAAATTCAATTTGACACATTGATTTAAGAAGTGATGTGTCATCACCCAGCGATCCCATAGCAGTTGAGAGGGACAAAAAAGTAGAGGTGACAGCCAAATTAAACATGTGAAATCACCATGGCCCTCAGGCTTTTCCTTTGGGAGGTGTTTCCTTCTTTTGGACACTTTTGGAAGATTATAAATTTGTGTGACAAAAATGGTGAAATCACTGATCTGTTATAGGATAGGCAGAACCAGAATATAACCTGCAGTGCACAGAAAAACAGCCCACTGTCTTTTAACTATTTTAGACACAAACGATCTCCAAGATACAGATTTGGAGATAAATACAAAAGCATAATTATTTAGCTTTATTTTTATGTGCAAATAAAGAGTACAGGCATATTTGCACATTGTGCACAATGCATGTAAGGTGTTAAATGTACAAGTATCTTCCTGGCTACTCATATAATCTTCACAAGTACATACATTATCCCAACTGCAGGCTGTATATTTCATCATTTAAATAAAAGCAAGTTTACCAACACCCACTGCACTCATTGACTTCAGCTGAAGCAAGCATAGCCTGAAGAAACATTGTACTCTGGCAACAAATGTCTTGCTCTAAAAGTGAGCTAATACTTGTGGTTTAACCCCAGCTGGCAACTGGGGTTAAACACAGTTGCTTTCTCATCCCCCTTGCCTTTTCCTCCCCAGAAAGGGTGGGAAGAAGGGGGAAAAAAGGAGGGGAAGTGATAAAAAAACCTCATGGGTTGAGATAAAGAAAGCTTAATAGAAACAATAGCAGAAAAGGAAAAATAACAATAATAACAACAATAATGATGCGGGTCACAGGTCACAAGTGAATTGGCCTGTCCCAAACAGTGATCATGGATTCCTGCCTCCTAGCTAACCCCCACTTACATACTGAGCATGGTATCTATGGTATGGAATATTTCATTGGCCACTCCATCATTCTGTCTATGGGAAACTGAAAAAAGTCCTTGAATGGTGTAAACATTACTTTTAATAACTAAAACCAATAGGTATTATTGACATTCCTTTCACAGCAATCACTAGAAAGACAATTAACTCTTTCCCAGCTGAAACCAGGACACTACTCTATTAGCTGTATGCACACAGAATGGTCTCTGAAATTATTCCAAGGTATGCAAGTGTAGTTAGGTCCATTGAACTAAAAAGTAAGTATTACATTACTTTCAGAGCTCTCAAAAGATGAGTTAGTTAAAACAGCATTTGGCTGTGCTGAAATGCATACAAACAGCAAAGCTCTCAGCTATGAACTTCAATGTTGTCATTTCACCTTGTCTTGTATTGAGTGTGTTACTTAGTTTAAAACTGCATGACTGAAACTGGGTATTGAGTAAGGGAAATAGTACATTTAACCCCAGGCTAACCGGTGAACCTCTTAAAAGCAAAGAGTGAACATGTAAGTTAGCAGTGTCTGATAGCTTGTATTCCTCAGTAAAGCTGGATGCAGGAATATTCTGAAGAAGGAAAAACATTTGATATTGTGATACTGTTGTCCCTGTTAGCATCAGCTTCAATGAGATGGTTTGGGTACATCATCCTCAGAAAACAAGGGCGGCTGTGACCCACCTTAAATACTGGCTTATAATGGTAGCCTGAAACAGCACAGAGGACTTAATACACAGACTTTTATTAATGGTTCAAATCTGTCCTCCCAGTTCCTGTCTCATGACAAGCCCCTGATACTCTGTGTGATATGGGTTTAGTTTGGTTTGCAACAGACAAAAATTACATTGCATACTCTCTCCTCTGTCCCTTTTTTCCCCCTCAGAAAAGAAAAATAAACATAACCACCATTTCTACTGGTCCACATAATGTAGCTGCTTAGAACAGATAAGGATCTGTCTCTTAATTTTTCTCCCTCAAATAATTGTGTTTGGAAGGCAAGCAGAAAAAGCACCATGTCATTGAAAGGGAACTGAACTGTTACAAAGGTGAACAGCATGCATGATGGCATTTGTATTTCTGGCATCTCCTTCTGATGAAATAAGATTTTAATCCTACCGCCAGTTTTCACCTTGCTCCGGAATATTTAGCACACATTTCAATGGCTGCAGCTCTTTTTCCAAATCTTTCTATCACTGCTAAAGATTTACTACCACAGTTAATAGTAAACTGTTGTTTCAGTGAGATTCCTCACACTCAAAGGTCTGCTATGGCAGCAGTAAGCAGTCTTAACCTAGATGCGTTTCTTGGGAATACAGTAATGCTCAGACCCATGTATAAGTACCTAACATTTTGACATCTGTGCTCTCTTCAATAAAATTTATACCATGACCAAGAGTACACACTAAAAAACCAGTTCCAAATCTTTTCATCTGTCCCCAAAGTCTAAAAAAATTTAAAAACCCCACAACTTCAACATACTTTGCATAACAAAAATACGGAACTTCCCCTGGAAGTTTCAGCTCTGTAAGACCACACCTACTAACTGCACCTAACAGTAGAATACAGAGTAGCAGTCTAGTTTTCCTTTATTTTCCATCACTTGTGGCCTATTATACTATCACAAATCTGCTACCCTGCTAAAAACTGGAATATAGCGAGAAGACACTCTCTTTCTCCCAGCATATTCTATACCAGAAAATGCAATAAACCCCACCTGTATCTAATGACCTGTAGTATTATTTAACAACAAAAAATAACAGTGCTATACGCAGATGCCTACTTACAGCAGCAGAAGAAATTTTACTCACTGCTGTGTAAGGACAATTTTGTGACAATCTATTAAAATTCAGATCTTTTAATAAGGAAAGAAGTGTCAAATTTATGGTTAACTGTTTGTGTCTTACACATGATGGTATACGGATGAACCATGCTGTCAGAACTAAGTATCGCTGGAATTGAGTAGATAAGTGAAAGCCATAACACCTGAAGTAGATTATGTTTTGAAATAAATTATTAGATGTCTGAATTTTAAGAAGAAATGCAAAACAGAAGATGCACTGCTCAGTATTATACTTCCCCAGATTTCAGTCTTTGAATTCTGGACTTCTCCCTGAAGGTAGAATTTCAGTTAAGCCATAAGTGTAATATAACCTAGCGTAAATGAGGGTGGTTTAAAACAGTTTTACTGAATTCACAAACAGGAGTAACCTTAATCAATCGTTAAAATCAATACATTTCGTTTTCTTGGCCTTTTTTCAAGCTTTGGAAGTACATTTATTTACAATTGGCAAAAAAAGAAAAAGCTTGTGATAAAATGTTTATTTAACCCCCAATTAAAAAAGACAAAATCTTTAGCTTTCATATTAAATTGGTCCTCAAAAAGATTAGCAATCCCAAGAAAGCTCCTCCCACCCTCCAATGTCTCTAAGTATCTGGCCTACACAGAGAATTTATAGCTACTAAATAGACAGGAAAACAAAGGAATATTATAGGCACTGAACATCAAAGAAAACTGAACATAAAATTTTGCATAAGATCACTTTATTTTGAACACCCACATCAAGAGGAATCTCTCTAAAAGGGAAGTTTGGCACATCAGCAACAAGTCACCTGAAGGAAAGGTATCCAAACGTGCAAAAGGGAAACCGCAGTCTGAGAACTGACATTTTGATTCCAAATTTTTCCATATATTTATGTCTCTAAGAATGTGTACAAGGTGTCTAGTGATGTAGTGAGGTGCCCACTGATGTAGTGAGAATCCCACCGGGCATATAGATGTGTGGATATGTAGAAAGTCATCCTGTCAGACTCCGATCCTGCAGTCCTTTATTCACCAACATTTTGTTGCGTGCTCTCAGATTTCTGCCAGATCCAGAGATAATCTATCAGGAGAACAAATAGCTCAAGCTATATGATCCTGCCTAAACGAATTTAGACTCTAGTCTGTGTTTAGACCAACAAGCCTGTGTATGACCCATGAGTTCAGAACAGTCTTTCCTTTAAAAGTTTAATCAAGTGTAACAACTGCAATATGTCTTTTAGTTATATGAAGTTTAATTTACAAAATAATGAAAACTTGGACTGGGAGGACCTTTGGAGAGCGCCTAGTCCAAACTGGTAAAAGCAGGGTTACCTTCAGAGCTAGATCCTGTTGCTTCAGGCCTTCAGTTAACACCACAGCTGTTCTGTGCAATGTCTCTCAGTGGTTGACCACCTCACTGTGAACTTTTTTTTATACCAGAAGTTCCCTGGTTGCAACTTCCAACCTCCTCTGCCCCTCTCAGAAAAATTTGACTCCACCTTCTCTATAGCATTCCTCAATTACATCACCAAACAGTAGAGGCAGATCCCTTCCTAGACCCTTTTTTCTCCAGGCTAAATAATATATTTCAGCCCTCTAACCACCTGACTGATCCTTTACTGGATTTGCCCTAATCTGTTAATCTCTTCTTTCAGGTTGCTCCACAAGAAGACAGAGAATCCCACGTGTGGTCTCACTGTGTTGAGAAAGGAAAATAATCACTTCCCTGTACTTACTGGCCACTCTTGCCAATGCAGCCCAGAATGCAGTTAGCCTTTAGGGCTGCAAGGACCCATGTGCAACTTGTTCCCGGCTAGGAGCCCTAGATCCTCTTCTGTCTGCTAACCTAGCAGATCAGTGTCTAGCGTGTATCAGTGATTCTGTCCCAGGTGAAGGACGTTTGTCATTGGTAAATTTCATGGAGGGTTATTTGTTGAATAAAAAGTTGTTGAAAATGATCAGTGCAAAAGAAGAAAGAAATTAAATAGCAAAGATCTATCAAGCCAGTAGTTTTTTAAACTTGGGATGGGGAGGGGGGAGAATTCGGTAACCATCTGATATTCGTAGCAGAGTTTATAAGCACTTTGCATCAACTACTCAGCCTCTAGGGAGCTCTTTCTCCCATGTAGAAGGAAGAACTGTCTGGATAAGAATTATGCTGGGTTATGTTTCATAGATTTTAATACAGAGCAGACATAAGAAGCATAGCATTAAACCAGCTAATATGCAAATTGGCAACCAATGCAGAAGCGATAGGAGTATGCCTGCTGAACCAGGCTGAAATGACATCAGCCCAAAATACCTAGTTAATACCTCCGATACTATTCTTCCTACAAAAATTATACAAAATGTAATTATTAAATTCTGGTAATATCACAGAAAACTCCTACATCAAGGCATTATTTGACACTAAATGTGGAGTTTCAGAAAATCCTTTGATTTCCAAGGCTGTTTGTTGCTATTCACATTCACAATATCTGCATTATCAGCCCAGTGATTTACCATGATACTTGAGCTTTTTAGATAGAAGAAACTGTCTGTATAGCTCATCAACTAAGATCGTTTACATATAAAGATTATTTCTGGTTTTGTTACTGTATTTTTTATAAGCCCTTGCCAAGGACTTGGGTAACACATTGCTTAACATGATGGTAAGTAATACAGAAAAAAAAAAGGCTGTTCATGCTCAAGAGATCATTCAGTCTACACTTCATAGAGGGGATGACACATGGATTCAAAACTGACTCGGCAGACTACCAGGAAGCAATGAGGAATGGCTGGCCTCTGGAAAGGATCGCAGTCAAAGTATATGGGTGGCTAACCAGTTTTCAGGTTTTGTTGGCATGAATGCAAAAAAAATTGTAAAGAAGATAATCAGTTAATCCTGGGACCTTCATATGATTTTTTTTCTTTCTGGTGCTGAGGAAATAAAGTACAAAAAAGGGATGGAGGTTTCTGTCTGAAAAATGTGCCAGCTGGTGCCATGAAGACTGGCATCATGAGCCAGTCAAGGAGGAGCCAACCTGTACCTATTGCTAGCAATGGTGACAGCAATGCTGCTGTCAAGTGTCTTGCCATGAAGGTGTGCAGTTACATGTCCCATGGAAGAACCAGTGAGAAGATGGTCAGCAGAGGCATGGCTTTCAGAACAGATATAGCTGGGAAAGGCTAGCTTTGCCTAGCTTAGGGAAAAGAATGTTTCATTATTTCATAATTTAAATTTTATAGAAAAAAATTATATAACTTAATAACAATCTCTACGCAAAGACATAGAAACAAAATTATACAGAAAAGTACACCCAAATAGAGCCCTGAGGCTTAACCTAAAATTTGTCCAGTTCTGAGCTGCATGTAAAACCGAAGGGGTAAGATGCAAGCAGGAAAAGAGTTAAAACAATGTCTTTAGGTCTGAGCCTACAACCTGTCTCATGAAGGTACAATCCTGCCATACTGGTGCCAGAACCCAAGAGGTCATCAACATGGATCCACATACATGCAGGAGTTGACAAGTACAGGTTATAGAGTAGCGAAAGGAAACCTTTCCCTCACGCATAGTGACATATCATTATAATGTTGGAAGAGTTTAAGCTTCCTTATTTTTAATAAAACATTGGCTTGGAGATAAAAAACACATTATTTTATTATTTAACTTAAAAGGCATTGAGAAAACAGTTCATGATCCTGATTAGCGCTTTCATCACGGGACTTTATGGGCTCTGAAATGCTGCTAGTGATCAATCAACAGTAATATGAAGCTCACACAAAGGTCAATAGGGATGGAATTTGGGAAACTGCCCTGGTGCAAGTAAATTAAAAAAAAAATGCAACAGGGAAGCTCTATGAATATTGTCACATGCTTTTAATTAGCTCATGTAGCCTAGAAAACTATCATGGCATAATTTTTGAGAAATCTGCTTTTATAACTGAGTCAATGAGTCCTTTTTCAATGGCAAATTAACATGTTCTTAGTGTGTTTCTTAACAGTCTAGAAAATTGCTTGGAAAATAAATATTGTGTATCTGTGCCAATTCCACCTTATAATTCCTAGCACTGGTCCCATGACTTTAGTATTCTAACGACATTAAAGCCCTCTGGCTTATGGAATTATAATAATGAAAAAAAATTATGCCTGTCTGGAAGACCCCAGTTAGGATGTAATTATGATGTGAAATCACAACAGCAAAATAATTGAAATGCATGGCTGTGAGGGCCTAGTTATGATCACATAAAAATGCTTTCAGTAAGCATTCACTGCCATGATGAGTATTTTGTATCACTGGAATTAAGGCTAGGCTGTCTGCAAAGACTGTATGTCTACACTGGTTATAAGCAGTATGTACATCAGTGTACTGATGAATTGCAGCCCATGATGTATTTCTATTAGCAATGGGAAAGTAATATCATTTTTATGAAACAATTGATAAAAACAGCATGTGTTGCAGTGCCTTCAATACACACTTGGAAAGAAACTGCTTATCTCCGTTCTTTCCTGCTTCTGTATGTTAATCTTTTAGCACAGAATCATTTCTTTTTTAATATCACAATACAAAGACTAGTGTTATATTATTACAAAAGGAATATACGGGGATATACATTACAAATTCTGTATTTGAGGCATGAGAATACATTGCTTGCATGCCTAAGCCTTCCAGAATTGTTTCCTTGATTTTTTCAGCAAGCATCATATACATACTCACACACATAGATGTATCTATCTATGAGGTATTTAACAGCTTCTGTACTAAATCTTAGTTAAATATTGACAGAGTCATCCCAATGTATGTCAAGAAAGCATCAGAAGAAATCTAATGACAGGGAATTGCCCAACCCTCTTCTTGGTATGGGTCAGACTTTAACAGGTGGCTGCAAATCCTCATGGCTACTTGCTAGTGTGGGGACAATACTTCCCACTCACAATTCCAGACACCTCTATAATACTTACTGCAACTTTTTAAATGGAACACTATTTTTAGAAAATATAACATATTAATGTATTTTCCCACAAATTTTTATTCTCTCTAGAAGGTATAACTAAGAAAAAGCATTGCAGCCATTTTCTCCACACCCATAACTTGACAATCAGAGAAGCCAGGAGTGCTAAAGTGTTCAGAATGTCTTAATTATGAAAAGATTCACTTCCCAGTTTAACATTTAATGTAAGTGGAAGGAACTGCATTTGCAGATCAGCTAGCTTTTGAAAGTGTAAGCATCATGAAGCTCCCTCTTAATGTTGCATAACCTTGTTCTTTCCCTTAACCCCATATGATCTAATTGCAGAGAGATTTGGTGGCTACCCATATATTGTTATCATCTTGGAGAACAAAGACAGCTTTGACCATCCAATTTGCTGGGAAGGTGCCTGTGTAAAACAAACAGTGTTATCAGTAATTAAAAAATGGGGTTAAGATCCATCATTTTTGTACCAGCAACAGAGAAGACTTATAAAAATTGACGAGTGGAGTTTAAGATGTCCTCAACTGCCAAGTAATGGGTAACAAAATCATAATAAAAGCAAGTTGACCATACACAGCTTTTATAAAATGTATTCTGTGTTGCCGTCTGCACTAACATGGTAACATTCACCTCGAGATACCTTTCTGGGTTGTTTTGGTTTCTCTTCTTTCTCTCTACTCTTTGAATTACATATAGAGCTCCAAAGTGGCCATAAATAGACATGTTTATGTACCTTCTTTCTGTAAGAAATAGATCTGAAAACCGACGAGTCCAAGCATGACAAACAGGATGTCTGTAAATTTGTATAAACAAGCAGTACTAAATAGATTATTTGCATACAGCCTCCTTAACAATAAAAACTTAGATAATTTAATTTCTTTTATTAGAAGTTTAGTCTCTGCACTGTACTAATAGGCATAGTAGTTCATTTCTAACAACAAATGATCAAATGGCAAGGAATTCCTCAAAGGAATTCCTCAAAGGACTCAGCCATCTGAGAATACAGCTCTTGTTTCCACTCATGATCCTCTGACATGGAAGGAGGCTTACAGATATAAATGAGGCTGACTACAGTCCACTTTATTGAAAGCTATAGAGCCAAACTCCTAGTATTGGTATGTCAGGAATCCAACCTGCCATGGTCTTAATAGTCTACCAAGAAAGCCTCTGTGTAATTTAAATAGCACAAACAGCCTTGTGCTGTTTAAAATTCTGAATCTAATTTTGATGCAGTTGGCATCTTAGGGTCCTCCTAATTGATGGTGACCAAAGGAATAAAATCAGGAAAATGAGCTAAGTTAAAATAAAACTGTTGCAACAGAACTATGCACTGTAAAGAAGCAAGGAACAAACAGTACATCTGCCAGGAGACAAAAGTTCCTAAATATTTTATAAGTCCTCCTTTTCTGTAATAGCCTGGGTCCTTCAGGCCCAAGATGCTTATCTACATACATATATTCAGTTTTCTAACACGTTCCAAGCCCCCACACTCTCATGTCCCCTCTTCCTTGGGGAAGCATTTCTACACCCTTTCTCCACAGCTCTGGCCCATGAAAGCCTTACTTTATCTGCTGCACCTGGGCATGCCCAGGGAGGGCAAGCAGGGACCTGCTCACAAGGCTGCTGCTCTCCCCGAGTCCCACAGGGCTGGCTCAGCCAGCCAGCCTGCCTGCCACACCACACCATGGGACAGGAGAGGCAACTGGATGAGACACAGCCCATCCCCGTCAACAGGTCAGATGCAAAAAGGCATACCCCAGGCTCACCTTCAGCCTTTTGTCCTGCTGGCTTCTGTCCCCTCTCTTATGCCTTTACTAATCCTGTATAATTTTTTTTTATTAGTTCACATGGATGCCTACTCTTGTATATGAAAACAAAATATTAAATCTGTATTAACTGTTAATGCGTTTTGTGGATTGCTTATTAATAGTCAATACAAACATATTCTTATGTAAGCATTGGTGTTGACATATACATATTTAAGCATACTGTAAGCAACACTTGAAATAACACCAAGACAAAGACTTTACTCACCAAGCCATCCTGATCCAGAATTGGGTATACACATATCTGTTTCAGCACTGGGCAAAACAAATCCAACCACAAAAACTTCAACCCCATCAGCCATTAGGGCCATTCCCAACACAAAGAAGAGTGCCCACTGGAAACGGCCATGGCCACATTCTTGTATTATCAGTTCATACTGTTGCGCTAGCTCTTCTTCATCAGCTTTCCTCTCTGTTTCCAGTTCATGACGATCCTTATATTCATCACGCATAGGCTGACCTAAGGCCACCATGCCATCCTTGCCCTGCCCCATGTTGGGAATTCCTTGATATTCCCCTTCATAAATTTCATCATCTTCATCATGCCCTTCAGTCGCTTCACTTGAGCCTTCATCATCATTAGCTTCTACACCATAATTTCCTCCTTGGACATAGTAATCATCATCATCTTCCTCATCCTGGAACCGGCTGTAGGACCTCTGCGTGTAGCCATCCTGAGCTTTGTCAACAGCTTTATTCACTTTTTTCACTGCTTGCCTCTTCACCTCTTTGGCAATATCTTTTGCTCCTTTCACTAATGAAGTCCTATCTTTGTATGTTTCTTCCATCTTGTCTCAAAGGTTTGTTTTTATGCTGCAAAAGGGGCCTGCTGAATACTGTTTAGAGCATCTATTGTGTGTTGGACATCAGCAGAAGTCGTCCAAATACACGTGAAGCCGTAATCTTCAACCTGAAAAATATGAGAGGAAAAAGTTTATACTTTGTTCCTTCTTAGTTGCTTCTTCACACTGATATGGTATCATACAAATCCTTCATGTAAGCACCAGACAACACAGTTCAGGGCTTCAAATGTACAAACCTGGATTTTCTTCAGAGATGGAAATATCCCAGATTACAAGGAAAATACTCTGAAGAGAAATTTAATATATCTACTGGTTTTCAGACTGAAATTTATTACACTCTAGTCTTTCAATGGATACCAGGTTTTATTCTGAAAGAAAACAAACAATTCCATACACCATACATCATATCAACTCTGTCTGCAGTGTCTTTCCCTATTTGAACTCCCTCCTATGAAATAAAAGGCTAAAAATATTAGCTTTTCTCCAGTGAATTAACACAGCATACTTGTTCTCTGCCTAGGATTCCACTTACACAAACCTTGTAAGGAGTTAATATTCCTGAATCTGTACCAGTCTCTCAAAGCTTACTGAACTTGGCCAATTCATTCACAGTGCATTCCCGCTGAGTCTTAGCAACATGTAGTCCCACTCAAAAAAATCAGCACAGGGAGCTGAGTGGATGGAAGTGGTCTCATCTTCAGGCTTTGGAAATTTCCAATACCTAAATCACTGACAGACACATCCCACTCTCCCCTACCCACAGTGACAGTAGAGGCAGCCTGGAGCAACTGCATATCATCAGGTAACTCATCCCAGAGTGTTAGTCTGGCATGAGCTCACACCAGCCTGGCTACATGAAAGCAACAAGACATTTTGTCCCAGGCCTTCTCCCTGCTCCCTTGATGTACCTTTCCATTTCTTCCTTTATGCTGCCCCAGGATCACAAGTGCAGACACAACGAGTCAGGAGCAGCTAGCCTATTTGACCAAAGACTAACCATTCCCTTCTCCATACCATTCTTTCTTCTTGGAGACATTGAAAAACCGCCTGGACAAGATCCTGTGCAACCTGCTTTAGGTAGACCCACCCCAGTGGCGGGGTTGGACTTGATGATCTCCAGAGGTCCCTTCCAACCCCATATGATTTTATGATTCTATGATTCTTTTCTGGGCAGTTTTCAGGCATATCAGCAAGGCAATTTGCTCATGACATTTCAACGTGATCTCTAGGGGTAGTAGAAAGAAACGGCAGCAGTTGCAAGCAGAGGGAGGGAAGAAACGCAGGAACCTTCATTGGCAACGGTCCATAGCCAGAACAGCTGAAATCAATTACAAAACTGCACCATTACTCATGTGTCTGAAGTTAAGGGGAGCTGAGTCTGGGCACCGCAACAAGATTGCAGAAGCCTCACCTCTGGGAGAAAGCAGGATAAATTTTACGTAGCAGTGCTTTCAAGAAAACACCCTCTACTTCCAGCTTGGGGAAAAGGTTATTTTTAACTATGATCATTTTAATGATCTGTTCTCCAGTACAGCCTCAGAAAAAGCTGCAGTATTACCAGTAAGGAGGCAGTGAGATGTACTGTAGGAGTAAGAACTAATGGCTGGAAATTTCTGAATTTCCTATTCCCCTTGCTAAAGCAGTCCTAACTGACCCCCTCAAGCTCCATGGGAGAAGACCAGGGTAGTGCTTTGAGAAGCTTTTACTCATTCAGTTCTAAACACTGTCCCCAGTAGTATATTCCAGGCACCAGTTTTAAGACTGATACTATGCTGAGGGATAGGTAGAATTACAGACTGCATTAGATAAACTAAGGACATGATGCACTTCTGATAAAAGAAAACCAACCCTAAAATTGCACAGACATGCAGGTAATATGACTTAAGAAGCTAAAAGGTATCTCCCTGGTTTTCTTTATAATGATTGTAGAAATTCAGCTATAGTGAAAAATGTCTTTATTTTTAGTCTCTAATTTCATACACTCTGGATGTTTCTCAGAGAAATCAGATGCGATGGCACTATTCAGCTATTCAATGCAAACTGAAGCATTTACTGGAAGAGAAATGCAGCCTTAAAAAAGCCAGGATGTAATATTTATGACTGAAAAGTGTAGCCTGATTTTAGGTACATGACGATCCTTCTAAGTAGGTCATCCTGGTGAATCTTTTATGCCAAGGCAGTTTCTCTAATTACAGCTTTTCAGTTTTCAAGGGGCTCCTTAGAAGTTATACTTTGTGCAGGGAATTAGGCATCTGGTCCTTACTGTTACCTGTGTGTGACTACAATATCTGTGTGCTGTTATTGAACATGATGAGCAACATTCATGGGGGCTGTTGTATTCTTCTACAAATGCTCTCAAGAACTTCATGGTCCCTTAACAGGTACTCTTCTGAGGGTTAATGACTACAACGCATTCCTAGATTTTGACTGGTTTAGATTATTTTAGAGTGTGCACGCACCCTATTTAACCTAAACTCTGAATTCTTCTAATTCTTAGATTACTGTTTGTTGGAGGGTTTTTTGTTTGCTTGCTTGTTTGGGGTTTTTTGTTTGTTTGTTTTTGTTGTTTTTATTGTTGTTGTTTTTTCCAGTGAGTGCAGTCTTCTTTTAAGGATTTTTAGTTGTTTAATTCCGTTTTACTGTAGGGTATGTCTATGGACAGAAGACAGCAGAAGTTTATGAATACTGAATGAACATAAGTGTTTTGCCAATGCTGTCAAAACCATGCCTTGCACTTCTATAGTACACCTACCTCATGAGTTCAGCTGACTTTAAAACCACAAATTTGCAAAAGCAACTGAGCTTACCCTGTAGCTTATGATAGACCAGGTATGTCAATAAGGAATTACATCTGTTCACACTCATTAACAACATAACTCTGCCAGCAAAAACCTGCACATAGACCAAGTCCAATTTCTGCCTGGGCAGGCAGAAAGATGTACTGAGTATAAAATCAGAAGTTTCTCTTTATCTTGCCAAAGTTTCCAAGCAGCACACCTAATTTGAACAACGTTCTTTTAAACAGCTTTGCTTTCTCAGTGAACTGAAATCCCTGCCTAAGGGTGGTAAGTACAAAGAGGAATTATTTACAGCCCATGCATGATAGCTCCCCACCCTTTTAATTATGTTAGACTGATTGACTTCAAGTAAGTAACAGGATTACTGACTACCTGAGTAGCATAAAGCAGCAAAAGCACAGAGGAGAGTCCAGCTGTTTACTGAAACATCTTACCCAACAGGCCTGCTCACTTTCACTAAACTAAACACCATATTCCTATTCAATTCCTTCAATGAAAAAAAAAAAAAAATCCCATATAAATGCTGATTTCATCTGAAATAAAAATACTGTTTCAAGAAATATCTACAAAATTTTTTTTTCCAAAACATTTAAAGATTCATGCACCAAGAAAAAATCAAATTATTTGTTAGCTCTAATATTTATTCTTTCCCATTCTATTATACAAATTTCAGTACAGTGACCACTTTGTACACATTGTCTTACATCTAAAATAAAGGTCGGACATTACAAAATAAATCAGTGAGGTCCCATGAAGATGTAAATTTATGAGATGTAAGTCTTTCGGGAGTGAGTTTTCTGACATTTTTGCTTAACATAAGCCGTGAGAAGACTCATGAAAGACTAATGACACTGGATACTAACTATATGCATATCTTCAGATAATAATTTTTTCAGAATACACCTGGAAGTCACATTCAAATGGAGCCATGGCATTTCAGATACACTTTTGGACCTAGTATAGCATACTTCCTACTTTTCTTTTGAACATGTAGTTCCCTTTCAAAGAAGAAGAAAATACCAAAAAACATTTCTTATTTAAGTTGATGCCCTTTTAAATGCTTGCATATTTTACCCAACATTTTGATTCTGGTTTGATTTCTGTTTTACTACCTTCATTTATTATTCAATGACCTTTGCATGAATACAAGTGTTTTAGTTCTTCCGAATTTATCTGTTGCTCCGAGTTAGTCTTCATCTGATGGTATAATCTTCTGTTAGACTGTAACATCTTCCAGTTATACTACTCTGATATGTCAAATTACTTTATTTCAAGGTGAAATATAGGCATCTGAACTATGAAAACTCACAAAGAGATGATGCTTTCTTTGCATATGCTCTCAGTTATAAAAAAGGTAAGAAAAAATAGAAAAGCATTGTCCATTGCTGTGTCATGACAACGAACAATGGTATTCGAATTTCACTAAAGTTCTCTAACAATTTTTGCCTGGTACAGTTCAAATAACAGAAAGGATGCAGGTCACCACAGACCATATGCATAGGTAAAAACCATCCTTGAATTTGCTGGAATACCTGCAAACTTCCTCCCCATCTCCTCAGGCACAAAACTGTTCTAGAAAAGCTGTTCTTTTATTGTTCCAGGGTAATACTTGCTTTAGTACGCCCTGATAAAGAATTGATACCTCAATAAAAGGTATTTATTTATAGAGGTATTATAATATATTTATTTATAGAGCTACTTATTTACCTGTAAGAAAAAAGAGCTGGTACCAAAGCTGATGAGTGTGATTCTTTTTGGGTAATGTTAGCAGATTAAAAGATAAGCTAAGTAAATTTTCTTCCTCTCATGTGGAAAGTCAAACACACAGGCTGCAACTCTTCAAAATCAGACTGCACTTGCCAAAGACACAAAAATCACTGCAAGGCTGCAACACCACTAATAGCAGCAGTCCCCAACCCTCTCCCAGTCTGGACGGCATTCTCCACCACTTGTCCTATACCAGCACTTTTCACCATTTGTCCTCAATGCAGTCACAAAACATTTACACAAGATAAGCCTAGGAATTCATTAATCTGGTACACATCAAAGATCCTGAGCTCAGTAGAGGCAGGGGTTTCATAATACACTGCAGTCTCTCCCTTCAGTTTTATTCCTTTCCTTCCTCATCAAACCAGCATAGATAACTGTTTCTCTCTCTGCACTGTATGATCTACCTGCCCAGCTTTTCGTAAACTAACTAATTTGCTTATTAGAATAAAAACAGAAGAATTCCTTTTAAGTTGTTTTTGCTTGAAATTTGATAACCTTTATCAGAAAAAAGGACATTTTTCCCTGAAAGTGTGTTCATTTTTAATGTGTACATCAACCATAAAGAAAAAAGACTATCTTTAAGTGCCTCTTCAGGCTTTAAAGTATGGCCGAAACAAAATAACTCTATGAATTCTTTTCCTGCAGTGCTTTTGATCTCAGGCCTAATTCTTCCTCGCTTACAGCTGGATATATAAGCACAAAAACAGGATCTGCAAAAGCTCTTCTTAAAGCAGTAGAAACCCAAAAAGCCAACGGTACAATGAAATCAGACTAAATGCATATTTAAGACAAAAAATGACAAACTGTCCAGTGAAAATTGGGAAATCTTAACTGAAAAATCTCTGATAAAAGTTCAATAAAATTGTAAAAATGAATTCTCCTTTAACTCCTTCCTTCTTTCTACTTTCCAGAGTAGAAAATGATAGGTGCAAAGTTAGGAGGTGGACCATTCTTTCTTTCATACTTGCATTAAATTACTCCTCCTCTCATTACTTCTGTTGTCTAAATATCTTCCAAAGAGTATCCTGAAGGAGGGCACCACAATGCTGGTCACTCTGCACAAATCTGTGATGCACAGGTACTACGGAACAGCAACTGTACAAATACTAGACTTACAGATGCTACAGAACAGTGCTGAAGCTTAGGGAAATTGTGGGAAGGTTGAAGGGCATCTCGTAGGGCAAACTGTATTATAAACTGGAATTAAGCGCTTTTCCTTTCTTCCTGGAATAAAACAGGCAAGCATTCTTTACATTTCAGGAGAAAATACAGGGTCACAGTCTCAGCTTCCACTGGGAAAAACTTTCTGAAAAGAATCAGCTTTCCTGCTGCTGGCTTTCTGCCAAGACATGTCATCCCTGAGCCTGCAGAATTAGAGTCTCAAGATTCTTCTCAGTTCTGAGCTCATACGGCCTGCCAACTCCCTCCTTTTCTGCTGCTGGTTTATATTGGGTTCCTCATGGGGAATCAGCTGTTGCAGCCAATAAACCTTGGTAAGAGAGTAGTGGTTTCTTGGCGTAATGTTAAAAGTTACATTAACACCCTGTTTTTTGACCCAGGCTGCCTTCCAGGCATTTTGCTGTTCACTCAAAGCACATATTCTTTCTTTTTTATCTCTAACACCTGTTATTTTTTATTGTTTGTAACAGGAAATGAAAAGTTGGAAAACAAAATCCTCTTTTACAATTCATAGTTCTCATCCCCTAAATATTTTATTTTGCTACACTTTCAGCATGGCAACAGCTGAACTTGTTACTTCAATTTTATTTCTGTGTTTCACCAGCTCGACATCAGACTGATGCTAGTTCTGAGAATCCCAAGCACTCATGTTAACCTGTTAACCAAAGTAACAAACAGATATAGTGCTTTCTGTGACTGAAGGCCCGTTTCTGCATTGGCATTCAGCCAGAAACCTTGCTTAAATATCTTGTGAAAATAGGTAAATAATAAAACCAAGAATGACATACCAACTTTTTCTGGTGAGGGACTGCTTCAGCTGTGGGAATCTGAGAACAAACCGAGCATTCCTCTCTTTGACCAGGGGAAAAGAGGAAGAATTCCAGGTGTATAGTAAAATGAAATGAGTCTGGGTGGAAAACATGAAGTACATCAGTGAGTCTAGCTAAAAAAATAGTAATTTAAGTGTAGATGTGTAGATATGTATATATCTATGAACATACACAGGACCTGTGAACCTGTGGAGAGAGGAGCCCACACAGGAACAGATTTGCTGGTAGGACTTGTGACCCAGGGGGGACCAACACTGGAGCAGTCCGCTCCTGAAGGACTACAATTCATGAAAAGGACCCTGCTGCAGCAGTTTGTGAAGAACTGCAGCCTGTGGGGAGGACTTACATTGAAGAAGTTTGTGGAGGGCTGTCTCCTGTTGGAGAAACCCCATGCTGGAGCAGAGAAAAAGCATGAGGAGGAAGGAGCCATAAACACAATGTGTTATGAACTGAACACAACCCCTATCCCCTATTCCCCTGAGGCATTTTGAGGGAGAAGGTAGAGAAAATCAGGACTGAATTTGAGCTGGGGAAGAAGGGAGGGGTTGGGGGAAGGTTTTGTTTTAAGATTTAGTTCCTATTTCTCATTACCCTACTCTGATTTCATTGGTAATAAATTACATTAATTTTCCCCAAGTCAAGTCTGTTCTGCCTGTGAGGGTAATTGTTGAGTGATCCCTCTGTCCTTATCCTTTTGTTATATTTTCTCTCTGCTGTCCAGCTGAGGAGGGCAGTGCCAGAGCTGCTTTGGTAGACATGGCTGATGTCTAGCCACGGGTCAACGGCTGATGTCCAGGTACGGTCAACGTACCACAGTGGCATAGACTGGGTTGTTTGGAGTTTGTTATCCCGCTAGTGCTACAAAGCAAGGTGGGAAACAAAGTATTCTCTGATATGTATTTTAATACAGAGATGTATCTTTGCTGTATCTCATTAAGCTGGTTACAACCAAATGCAAATTAAGGATGGACAATGTATTCCCTGAGTTGAATCAATATTTACATAGTTTAGATTTAAGCCACTGTATTAAGTCTGCAGAAATGGACCTGAGGGTCTAGGTGAATAACAGTGGACCCGTGGAGCACACTTTCCACCATGACAGGTGCATTGTGTTCTGGGTTGCATTAGCAGGAGTGCTGCCTGCTGGCTAGAGGGAGTTTATCCCCTCTACCTGTGTAGCTACACCTAGATTACACCACCTCCCTCCCTATCACCACAATCCAAAAAAGATAGTGACAAACTGCAGAAGGAGAGGGTCACCAGAATGGATAGAGGCCTGTGATGTGACGTACGAGGAGAGGGAGCTGTGTTTGCTCAGCCTCCAGAGGAGAAGGCTTAAGGAGGAATCTAATCACCACCTTCCATCATCTAATGAGGCCAGAAGGCTGTGCAGCCATTCAGTGAGATGCTAGAGAGTTGGGCGGAGAGGAACCCAATGAAATTCAACAGGGACAAGTGTAGGGTCCTACCCGTAGGGAGGAATAATCCCATACACCAGTACAGGTTAGGGGTTGACCTGATGGAAAGCAGCTGCAGAGAGGGACCTGGGGGTCCCGGTGGAAAATAAGTTTACCATGAGCCACCACTGTGCCCTTGTGGCCAAGAAGGGTGATACTCTGGGGTGCATTAAAAAGAGTGTGGCCAGCAGGTTGATGGAGGTCATCCTCCCCTTCCATTCTGCCCCGACGAGACCACATCTGGAGTACTGTGCCCAGTTCTGGGGTCACCAGCTCAAGAAAGACAAAGAACTACTGGAGAGAGTCCAGTGGAGGGCTACAAAGATGATCAAGGTACTGGAGCATCTCTCTTCTGAGTAAAGGCTGAGAGATCCGAGTCAAGTTAGCCTGGAGAAGACTGAGAGGGGATCTCATAAATGTTTATAAATATTGAAGGGCAAGTATCAAAAGGATGGATCCAGACTCTTTTCAGTGGCCCCCAGTGACAGGACAAGAGGCAATGAACACAAACTGGAATACAGTAAATTCCATCTGAATGTAAGGAAAAGCTTTTTTACTTTGAGGTGCCAGAGCATTGGAACCGGCTGCCCAGAGAGACCATGGAGTCTCCTTCTCTGGAAATATTCAAAGCCCGCCTGGATGGGTTCCTGTCCAGCCTGCTCTAGGTGAATCTGCTTTGGCAGGAGGGTTAGACTAGATGACCTCCTAAGGTTCCTTCCAGCCCCTGCCATTCTGTCATTCTGTGTTCCTGTGATTATAAAGACAATGGAGTCAGGCTCTTTTCAGAGGTAAAGAATAAAAGGAAGGAAGAAACAGCTGCAAGTTGCAGCAGGGGAAATTCCAGCCAGCTATAAGGAAGAAATTCTTTATGGTGAGGTTGGAATGGGTGCATAGAGGAGCTCTGGGGTTTCCAGCCTTGGAAGTATTCAAAACTCAACTGGACAAGACTCTAAGTCCAGGTTTGAGACTAGATGACCTGAAGAGTTCCTTCCCCATGCAAATTATTCTATCATTTTAATACATATTTTTTTAAAATAATTCAATTTTCCCATATTAAATTAATTTTTATAAATGAAAATGAAGTGCCAAGTGCTGAATATGATAGTGTACAAACATATCTCTCACTGAATGACTGAAAAGTCTCAGAATCCAACCTGGAAAAGTAGAGAGAGAGTAAGGGACACCTCAGCAGACTCCAGAGGACTGGTGGCACATACACACTCAAAGGTCACAAAGCCAAAATGATTAGCTAAAATTACTGAAACAATCATTCCTCATATGAGAAAAGAAAAGTAGTCTTCTGCTTTCTTACAAATTTGATTTTGGAGAAGCATTTGGCAAAGATGTCAAATCTGAACAGTAATTAAATATGGACCAGGTACTTACGAATTCCCTATCATATGATATAAAAATGCATTTCTACTATTTTGCTCTAGTTCAAAAGGTCCAAACTCCAGTGATTTTGAAACACAAAACAATGTCACTTCGATGAATGTGCCTTCTATTTTTGCTCTGTTTTGAAAAGCAAAACTAGATGGCATGTAGCCTTTAAGTTTCTTCCTGAAAATTAATTAGGACATACAGGAATAGATATAACAAATGCTTTAGACTATACATGTTAAGAAGCACAAGAATTTGCTTTTAGACAAGTACTTTAGATAAAATACACAGACAGGGTATTTAATAATTTTCTCTTTCCTGCTTTGAAATAGTGGCAATTGAAGCACAGAAAGTTGGTCAATTACCGAAATTGACAAGGGCAGGTATCAAAATAGGTCTTAAAATTAATATTTGCTAATTTGAACACATTGGTCTTTGAATTGCAGATCACTTCTTCCTTAAGTGTTTCCATAAACTTGCTACGTCTGAGAGAAATCAACTCAACCCCCAACTTAAAATAGAAGTCTGCCTAACTACGGAAGTAAAAGCTGTACACGTCAGGTACAGATCATTATGCAGAATAAGGCAACAACAGAGTTGATAAGAAGTGTACTTGCACATAAGTAACAATGACTTTCAGAGTCTGTGACATGGAGATTCATCAATATGAGAACTCAGCTATAATCAAGAATGACAGGAAGAACATTCATAGAGAGCTGTAATAAAAAGAGTCTGATCATACACAGATAACGTGTACCTTGGTGAAATGTATTTTCAGTGCTTTCAAAATAGATTGATAAATAAAAAAGAATATTCCTGGATATTTAAGTAGGATTTAAATTTAAAGCTTTATATTGTTTTGACTTATTTTTAATTCTGAAATAGAAGTTGATGATCTGTGTCAAAATATCTTGGCATCTCATGTAAAAGAGGAAGGAGGTTAATGAACAGGTTACTGTTTTTTAAAAGTAGCCTGCAAACCTAATTCCTTCACAAAAATTTTTGTGCAAATGTAACCAAGACTGCTAGGTTCCTTCTTGCAAACAAAGTGATTTGGTTTTACATACACCTGTGTTTTTCTCTGTCATTTTTAAAGAACTTTCTAAATTATTTGGCTGAAAAAACCAGCACAGTTTCAGATGATGTACCCCAATATTTTTTATTTCATTCTGTTTCTTTAGGGTTTTCCTTGGAGTGTTTTCTGCACTGTGCCAGATACTGGAAGCCTCTGCTTCAGACATACCCCAGCTATTATAGAACATGATATCTAAATACAGCATTAGTCCTGCTGCATTAAAAAAAGTTATTCTGCACACTCATAAAGTCTTACCTTTCCCTGGGGAAAAATTTTACAGTTTCGGGTAGAAATTACTTTTTTCACAATTAAGGCTGACTCATTGTCTTCCAGGCTTTAACTGCGTAAGAGAAATCATGAGTGGTCTAAGCTCCCCAAATACAAATGCTGCTAGTAAAAATCCAATTGCATTTTTTAAGGCTGCACTGACTTACAATTGTACAAATTGTTTACATAATTTTATTCCACACTGGAAAACAGAGACTTAAAGATTCCCATCTTTAGAGATTCCCATCAGGTTTTAGCCTTATTCAAAATGCACCATTTGTTGACAACATGTATAATTAGGTCTCTTTAGTTTGTTAACCTGAATCATGCTATTACCGCAAGTTGCACAGTGCACATTTTTCTTAACACATGCAGTTTTTCAGCGAGTGTAAGAAAACTTCAGCCCTACAGTAAACAAATCCAAGTGGCCACAGGTGTGTGGCTTCCATTAATCACAAATTTAATATTTCAGTGGCTTGTATTTTATATCTCCACCTGGTTCACTAAACTTCATAAGCCCTTATTTTGTAGATTTTTGAACATAGGTGAGAAGGGAGCACAGAAAGACTAAAATAATGGACTGATAAACAGAATCTGTACGGAAAATGCAGCAATCCCTAGCCTTTCTGATTCTGCCACTTAGACCCTGAAAAAAAAGGATTTATACATATCTTGGAGGACATTATGCAACCTCAGTGTGGCCTTCTTTCCTTGGTTAGAGTATGTAGAGGTGGATAGCACAACTGGACAAACACAGTGTTCTATCATTAAAAGAACAGAATAGACGGCAAAATGAAGATAGAACTGGTGAACACTTTTTTCAGTGAGCTCCTGCAGCTTATTTTGAAAACCTACTTGGCAACCTGAAAAAAAAGTTCTGTTCCTTGTGTTTGACCCTGCACAGCGATAAGGTGTGGTGAGCTGAAACATCTCAGAAATAAATTCTGCCATATGAAACCATTTCTACTTTGTTCAAAAGCAGAATGACACATGACAGCCTTTTTTCTCAGTGTGTGTGCTTTATGGACATGGACAATTCTCCAATTCACTAAGTTTCGCAGTCTTCCCACTTATTCTTAGCCAAATTCTTAGTCTGGTGCTTAAAATGCTTGACACTCAACACAAGTTGACCATCTTCCTGCAGTTTCCTGCTTTGAAGTTGTTTTTCCTTCTTCTCTTGAGAGTTTTAGCTGAGTGTCAGGGCCCCAAATGCCCCAACAGGCCTTAAGCACCCTGACCAGCCTCACCTGGGACCTGTGGCATCCTTGGCAACTGACTCAAGCTCCCTTCAAGCTCAGACCTGGGCACTGCAGCTCTGCCTGAGCTACACCATAGGGTGCCTTTCCCCTGGCCCTTGCAGTTCCTGAGTCTCAGGCTGTATTTCCCTGACTGATCTTGGACATAACACTGCCCTACCTTATCTAATGAGCTGTTGATGGAAAGCTGTTGCTCTCCCCATCTCTGTACACCCTGCCTGAGGACCATGCAAAGATGCAGCAAAGGCACTTCCCTGCCTGCACAGCAGTTCCCCTTTAGCTCCTGCCTTCTCTTTCCTTCTGTAGCAGTCTCAGGATTGCTGCTCCCTGGCAGCTCTAACAAGGGCAGAAGCCTGAGCTGAAACAGAGCTCCTGAACCAGCAGGCAGAAGGTGCTTGAGCAAGAGGCCCAAGAGGAGTTCATCAGGGCAAACAATGTCTTTTAGGGCACTCAGCATCCTCACAGAGACTGAGGGTATGTTACTGACTTGCAGACTACCCTTAGGACTGTGAAAACTCACTAAAAACAGTGAGACTACTCGCAGCAGGCTGAAATTCTCTACACATGGCTTCTTACCTTCAGTGGAAAATCTGAAGGCATTTCTAAACTCTGCAAGTTTGAAAACCACTTTATGCTTTACTTCAGGTATACAGAACAGTATACCTAAAACTACGAAGCCTGTTTAACTATGATCTGAAAGAGCACCTCTAACAGCCCAAGAAAGACACACACTGGAAAATGTGGCAATATTTTTCATTAGCAATCACCGATGTTCCACATTACTAACGGGCACTCATAAGCATTTCCATTTTTTTCTCTTCAGACTTGGCCTATTAGTATCACTTTTCTTATTAAAAAGAAACATTAGGGCTCCTCTTATCAATCCAGAAGGGATGCCCTGGATGACTCATATCAGATAATTTTTGGTTCAAGCACAGAAAATGATTTGTTTGCCACCAGTACTGGCTGACTAATGAAGGAAATTGGTGTTACGCTCCAAGCAGCTCTCTTGCCTGCTCTGTGGCTGGGGAAGTATGAAGCGAGTATAAGAAGAAACAATCCACTCGTGTGTGAGGCATAGGTCGAAAGCAGGCAAAATAAACAACAAATTAAGTCCCAGTAAACACAGCAGCTAAGCCCTAAAAGTAATTTTTCTTTTCTAGCAAAAAAAAAAGAGAAAGAAAAAAAATCAGATGTCATAAATGTTTAAATTTAATAAGCAAAGCAATTTTAGAAAAGAAATCCTTGCTTCATCAGCCAATTAGTTCTCGATTATAGCTTCCAACTAGCTTTTTAAAAGCATTACATTGTGGTGGCCTCAGGATATACATCATATTGATTATGTGCTTAGCTCTCTAGAATGCATGTGTATTAGCTTTCATTGAAAATACTTTTGCAGATTGCATAGCTGATGTACTGTTCAGTGCTTGCATCCTTAGAGCAGAGGACATTCTTGTTAAGGAAAGGCAGTTTTTAATTTAATCCAAAATGTCACAGGAATTTGAATCAGGGTATGTTTTCTGTCCACTGCCTGTGCTCTGCCTCTCCTGGCTCCTCCACAGCTTTCAGTGGTAGAGGTCAGACACACTGTGTATCACCCTTGCATCCTACGCTGTTATAGCACTGTTAAACCAGCAGGTAACAGGTTTCCTTAGTTGTGTTTTTAACACTTCCTCAGATCTTTTTTAATACCTCTACCTGTTTCCAGACCCCTTAAGCAGTACAGCAACAGTTCCCTTTGAATCAAGCCTATTCTAGTGTCAATACATTTTCTTAGAAAGTTTCATTGAATTAAAATAACTTCCTAATTAAAAATCCAGATTTCTGGACTATTAAAGACCAAAGGCATCACAGCATTATTAATCCACTGTTTTAGAACATTAAATAACATTTAATTTAATATTTCAACAAAAGCCGTATTTTAAAGAAAATTGCTGGCATAGATTTCAGCCAACAAAAAGAGACTTCTGCTCACAGAAATTAGTTTTCCCAGTCACAGGAGTGGAGGAAGACAATTTATCGGAACCTGTAGCTCACTCCTGTCCCTAGATATTGAAATACGTAACAGCTTCCATTTATTTCATGTATAAGAGGTACAACATAAAACCATTTCTCCCAACTAGGAAAAAATACATTTTTACCCAATAACCAGAAATAAAATAGAGCCAAAAAGCACATTACGTGTTTAATAAAGAATCATCAACATTTGACTGAAAAGGTTTTAATTGGTAATTCAGTTCCATTTCCTACCTGTCTCTTGGCAGGGACTTACACTGTCAGCACTTACTTGCCACAAGATTTCTACTTTATCAGCCAACTGATCTTATTCTGCATGAGCTTACACCCTTGAGTAAAATAATTCATATAAACAACCCTATTGCAGTAAATTAGATCATATACTTATAAAAATATTTGGAAGAACAGCAATGTATTCCTCTATCCTCCTCTGGGATAGGAGCTAAGTGCGCAAACCACAAGAAAGCACTCCTGTAAATCACCCAGCCTCAGGGAGAGCAATGTCAGGGAACAACTTCCACTAGATGTTTTTTAGGAATGACATTTTTGCGTTTTGAATTCTCACAGTCTGCTTCTGCACAATATTGGCCATAGAACTAGTAAGATACTGGTGAAAATGAAATAGTGCATCTGACTGCATTATTATTCTAAGATAAACTATATGAGAAAATCTCAAGAAAATTATGCCAAAGCCCTTGTGCCCCTAAAACTCAGGAAAAACTCAGCAGCCCAGAATGAAAAACCCTTATGCATTTCCAAGAAAAGGAAAGAATTAACTGTACCTGTCAGATGTGAACTTGAATACTGCAGGTAAACTCTGTATCTCATGAGCAAACACTAGTACAAAGCATCTCATGTTGGTAAAAAAAGCCCCCCAGTGTCCATGTTTTCTGATCCCATAAAAGGAGATGCATTCAACATATTTTAATATGTTGGCCTTAGAATAACTATATTTTAACTATAGAGAACAGTAGCTTTTATTCAAATACTTCCTGTGTACTCCAACTACAGTTCCCTAGGAAGAGAAAATTGGCTGGAAAGTCAATTCATGACCAAGTATGAGCTGACACTATAAGCTACTACATTTTCATAAATAAATAGAGAATGAAATGATTCAGCAGTTCTACAGTTTGGCCCTTTAACAATAGAAAAATAAACGCATTTATCAGCTAAAACAATTTTTTGATCAAGGCAATTATTTTATTTTGCCTCTAAATCTGTGCCACTACAAGAATTAAGATTTTACAGAATACAGTTTAACAGGACAGAGAATTTTGCTGTTCAGAATCATATTCCCGTTAAGATGTTAAATTTTTCACTCTTATGTGTACATGCTCTGAATTTCTAAGTAACTGTAAAAAGAGGCTCTGATCTTTACCAGATACTGTTCTGATGTGAGTAAAAGGGCTCACAGGAGAAGAGGACTGAATTTGATGATTTATTAACTTTCAGTAGTGTCATAGAATCGTTTAGGTTGAAAAAGATCTTCAAGATCATTGAGTCCAACAGTTAACCTAACACTGCCAAGTCCACCACTAAACCACGTCCCTAAGCACCACATCTACATGTCTTTTAAAAACTTCCAGGGATGGTAACTGAACCACTTCCCTTGGCAGCCTGTCCCAATGCCTGACAACCCTGCCAGTGAAGACATTTTCCTAATACCCAAACTAAACCTCCCCCGGTGCAACTTGAGGCCATTTCCTTTTGTCCTATCACTTATTACTTAGGAGAAGAGACCAACACTCACCTCACTACAACCTCCCTTAAGACAGTTGTAGAGAACACTAAGGTCTCCCCTCAACCTCCTCTCCTCAGCTGTTCCTCGTTAAGACTTGTACTCGAGACCCCTCATCAGCTTTGTTGGTCTTCCTTGGACATGCTCCAGCATTCAATGTCTTTCTTGTAGTGAGGAGCCCAAACCCAAAACTGGACACAGTATTCGAGGTGGGGCCTTACCATTCCCAAGTATAGGGCAATGGTCGCTTCCCTTGTCCTGCTGGCCACATGATTTCTAAAACAAGCCAGGATGCTATTGGCTGCTTTGGCCACCTGGGCACACTTCTATCTCATGTTCAGCCAGCTGTTGAGAAACACCACCAGGTCTTTTTCTGCTGGACAGCTTTGCAGGCACCCTTCCTGAAGCCTGGGGGAAGGCTTGTTGCATAGGGTTGTTTGCAATAGTTTCCCAAAAACTAGAAAATAAATTTTCTGCCTTTGGACTACAGAGCAGGGAGTCGCCATACTCATTTGTTACTATAATACAGAAATTAGCAAGCAATTTCTCCAGTGAAAATTTGTTCCACTTAGAGATACCTGTTTTCCCAGAAAGAAACAGTTTTCCCATCTACTCAATGATTAAGTAGAATGGCATCAGAGTGCCCTTCTGCTTAATAATTTTTACAGCTGGCCATAGCAAGGAATACTCTATATTGTGCTCCAAGGCCACATGAATGATAAACATTCACTAAATACTGGGAAAAAAACCCAAAACAACAAAACTTAAATGAATTCTATGACTTCTGGTAGTTTTTTCCCATAAAACCATAGCTGGAATGAAACTAAAAATCTTAGTTTTAGTAACTATTTTAAAGTAATTATGAAGTCATAGAAAGTTTCCTATGCTATGTGGGAGAGTGAACATCACACAGGAGGCAATCTGGTCATCTTCCTAGGTAAGAGAGCGAGCCAGATATGAAAAATAACCATTACTCAAAGATTTTATGACTTTCAATCTCAGACAGATGTTTGAGAAACTTTACCTGAATTTTCACAAATCAAAGTACACTAATATTTTCTGAAGTGATTGATAAGCTCAAGAGTGGCTTTGATGCAATAAAGGAAAGCACCTGAATGGGTTACTCTTGAGTTGGCCCTTAGTCACTGCAGTCAAAAGATGTCTCGGAGACATTCTCGGTATTTTTCTTTTTAATGCTTTACTTTTATTGGCTGTTCCAGTTCTGTAATTAAAACTGTAATGCCATTTTACAACAGGAAAAAGCACTCATTGTTTTAACCATTGAACAAACGTGAACCAAGAGAATTTCTAGGAGTCTCTTTATTTCTACAAAGCAAGCTAGTCCAAAACAAGCAGCACTCCAAATAAAACTGCCTTGAGGCGGTAAGATGTCCAGTACCAAAGAATTAGGGTTGCTTCTAGGCTGCTAATGAGTAATGTCACATCTTGGATGGCTACTTTTCCCATGGACAGACGTGGACAGACTTGGAAAGATGGTGGAGAACCAAGCCATGATTCCAACAAATACCATATGAGATGTTTATGCTTTGTTCATTTTAATTTTAGCTGTTAAGAGTCTTCAGGTAGGACCAAGTTTTCCTCCGTTCCTAACAACAGCTGTCTTTGACAAGGACTTCTTTTAGTCAACTAAGACCCATTTTCTAAACATCCATTTGCTAAAATGTGTTTGGACAATTGATTAGCAGTTTGAGGTTTTTCTCCCCTTCCTTGTAGTTTTTTTGAGCAAATACACAGAATACCCTGATGGCATTATCTTTTAATCCCTGGGAGTTAGCTATTGTTCAATCATTCAAGGTGTACAAGGAGTGGTATCTTAATTATTTTTAAATACAGGTATCTACTGCATTCAACTGGAATATGTCTTCTTGTGAGAGAATTTTCAGGATCTCTGAAAGTCAGGCCATGATATTTATTATTATAAATACAGACCTAAATCTTTCTGGTTAGACATTCAAAGTTTAAGGAGTGCGTCTATGGAGTAGAAGATGGCTCAGATCCTTAGCACCACGTACTAAGCAAAACTTTTAAGAGCTTTACAATTAATAAGTGCTTGGACTCTCCCAAGTTCATATGTGAACTGAACATGGAATTCTATTTGAAGAAATGAAAATTAAACAAAAATTAATTCATTTTAGCAGACAAATGCTAGATGCTCCAACATGTTGTCTAACACTTACATCATCTTTTTGTGTTTTCTGGTAAAAGCATCCTCACTTCTCCATGTCTCAGTTGTTTCCTTTTTCCTTTTCAGGACTTCATTTGAAGGCAAGAAGACAACTGGAAAGGATTCCAGCCAAATGGACCAAAGAAATTATCAAAACTAACTTACAAGGATTTTCCAGTTTTCCCAATAAACGGGCTGAATTTTTGCTGTATCAGTTTTGGCCTACCCAATTTGGAAAGTCCTATGAAATGTATTGAACTTAGGAATCTGTTCGATAGTTCAGAACACCAAAGAATGAACTTTAAGCATACACTTGCTGTTGCAATAGGGACTATCCCCTCAATAGGCAAATGGAGTGACCTAAACTCATTTAGAAATCTGAATGTCGTACACTTACAGGAGTTGCATATTTTTTTCAGTCAGATTGTGGTTTGGTTTGATATTTTGCTGTTCTTTACACAATAAGTACGTATATACACTTACAAAACCAAATAACATTCCTCATTTACATTGTGTACACTAACATTTTGAACTGGAATATTACAAAACATTTATTCTTTTGACTACTCATTCTATATAGAGGTTACAGTATAAGGAAAAGCTTTGTTCTGAATTTTACATGTAAATAGTCAAATTATGCAACTGATAGGAGCAACAAACACTTCATAAATTCTAATGAGACTAGATGCGACCATGATGATAAATGGGACAAAAGAGATGGCATCAACTAGAAAAACACTTTGATTTAAAAAGTATTTGAAATTGATTGCAGGTATAACACTGATTTTCCTACCATTTTTTGTGACATTACTACCACAATGTATGTACACTACTCTCTCCTGCTTTTAATTCAGATCCATGTGAGTGGATCTAAATTACGAGATACGTGGGGGAAATCTGTGAGAGCAGCTATATAAAAAAACACCGTGCAATGCATAAAATATATGGGAAAAGGCATTTAATTCCTTAAAAGTAATTTTTCCTTTGCTCATTTTCAACTTTAGTCCTTTTAGGTGTAATAAATAACTACAAATGGATTAAAAGGTATATACAGAAAAGACAGTTCTTTCTCTTTAAAGCTGCCTTTATAACCTTAACAAGGTTTTATAAGGTAGGTATACACCGACAAAGAAGATGTGACTTTTTTTTTTTATTTGGGTACTTACAAACACATCCATCTGAATTTTTCCCGGCTAATTAACATTACAATATCTGCCAAGGTTAACCATGTATTTAAATACAAATTTTAGATATCTCTGGATATGTGAAATTCTAGAAAGATACATATTTTCTGGTCTTCTGCTTGTTTATTTATCCATGTAGTTAAGGCTATTTAAAATCAAAGAGCAAATAATTATCAGAGAAAAAAGATCAATGACTTATGTAGCACTTTTTCTCCAACAAAACCTCTAGACTGACAGATTCTGAGCCAAATTCCCATTGAATGCAATTCCATTCACTTCATTTGTATTACAGTGGGCTGCACTGGGACTAAAGTAGTCAATATATGTATGTTTGTAGATCTGTAATAATCTGTGATGTCCCTCCTCTCACAGAGGTGAAGCCACCTGCGGAGGACATCTTTGTTAACTGACACTTGAGTCCCTGCATAATACTTGATAGCTCAGTGGGACACTTACCTTCATGTTGTTTATAGGAGTCATGTCTCAAAATATTTTTCATGGATTACCACGCTTCAAAAATCATGCACAGTTACATATTTCTAAGAGATAATGGGAAATGTTTTCTACAAGAAAAATCAGAGCCTCTGTACCAACGCCAGCATTATGCCAAAGGGACCCCATTTTGACTTACGCTGCTATACACTACGGTGTACCCTGTGGTAGTAAAGGATGACCACATCCTGGGATGCATTAGCAAAAGTTTTACCTGCAGTAATTATTATTCTCTGCTTATGAAGCTGCACCTCAATTAGTATGTCCAGTTTTGCCCCCATTACCAATACCAAGTTATAAGGAAGAAATTCCTCATTATGAAGCCAGTGAAGCACAGGAATGGTTGGACAGAGAAGCTTCAAGGTCCCCATTCCTTGAGATAATCAGACTTTGACTGGGCAATACCCTGAGCAATCCAATCTAACTATAAAAGTTGGCCCTGCTTTTAGAAGGGGATTGGATGAAATTACTTCAAGGGGTCCCTTCAAACATACATTATTATTCCATTATTCTATTGCATTGCAGCAGTGTTGTGCAGAAACCTTACTGCGATTTACAAACTAGTTAGGTTCAAATGGAGGGCAATCTCTGCATCATGGTCTGCACTGCAGAATAACCTCAAGCGTGTCTGTGGTTTGTTCAGAGCATCATACTGGTGCACCAGACTGCAACAGAAACTAGCTATTTTAAACATCATTATGTCTACAGTATACTGCAGCCAGTGATGAGACGGCATACCGAGGAAAAGGCAGACTCCATCTGAATAGCAGAGACTTCCACAAGCCTTAATATTTCTTTTTTTTTTTTTTTCCCTGAACAGATCAGCCTTACAAGATTTGCAGACACAGTAATGAGTTTGTTAGCTATACAACTTACATCATTAAGTGCATTTTTCACTGATACTTACCCTTTTGCCAGAACTTGATTTGTTTAACAAAGGTGAGAGGGAATAACAAGTTACTTGAAAATAAGGTGCTGCATGTACACTGAGAAAGAATATTAAAAGGACACTGAATCCAGCATCAGTGGCAGTCAGTGCACAAGCTAGAGTGAGTGTTACTCATGAGAGGTGATGCCTAGACACCATGAAGAATACTGTCCAAAAGAAAAAGCCACAGTCAATTGCCTAGCTACCTGCCAATAGGAAAAGTAGGAGGCCAAGACACATGAAATGTTAACATTCGGTACCTTCACCTACTGCATTTAGAATTATCTCCTTTTAACTGTTGATTAAAACCAGCTCAAATGCAGCTCAGTAAAAACTGAGAGCCTTGCTCTGTAAAACCAAGAATATGCATTTTGTAGATGCATAGAAGATCATGGTAGCAGTTGGTCTTACCTTTCCTTTCAGGACCAGCCTTGTATGATATGAAGAAGCACCCCAATCATTCACAGATCTGTAAGTCCCCTCAAATAGCACTAGCAACCCATCACTATAGGATCTTCCATAATCTGTACCAAGAAATTTACTTTGTTGGCTTGAGAGTTAATAAAGAAAATGCCAAGCAGTATCTGGTGCTTTCATATCTGTACAAGAAAGTTATCACAAGTGCACTGCAGAGAGCTTTCAATATGATCAGGAAACAGAAAAATACACTGTTGACCTTATCTTTATTGTTTGGTGTTTGGATAATATTTTGCAATGGAATTTTCAAGTGCATTCTTTCTAATGAAAATAGATATGCATTTTTTACAATCTTTATAGACAGCAAGGTTGCGAGACGTACCATCAGCTGTCCAAGAGGCAGGATTTCAAGAATCCGCACAGATAAGAGAGAAAGAACAAAAAGCTACATGTTAGAGAGTGACTTCCAACTGGAAGTTCTGCTCCGAGGACCCACTCATTTCTCAGCCTTCAGAGCAGTTCAGAGGACCACTTCATTTGTAAGGCTGTGGCAATGGCTAGGATTCCTGGATAAAAGCAAAACCTGCCACGATTTGGGCAGGGAAGGTGGGGGGAAAGGCTGGTATCCATTTTGCAAAACCAGCTTATTGGGGTTAGCACTGTTACTCTGACAGAACGGGAGGCTTATCCTCCAGCTCTATATGGCATGAAAATGGTGTCACTTAAAGACCCAGAGGCCCTTTGAGATGCTACGAGCAAAGTCACTTCTCAGTTCCACGGTTACCTGTATTTCTAAATAATCAGTTACCATGATGTATTTCATGAAGCTTTTCCCTATACAAAACCTCATATAATCATTAAAGGGAAAAAAAAAAACAAACAACAACTGCAGAATGCTTTAATGCTGCTATGAACTGTATTCATTGTAATGTGGATTTTCAGTCAAAAATCTAGACGTGCTTGTAAGACACAGACTGCCTTCCTAGAACAAAGCACTTAACTAGACCCACATGCCATGACCACAAAAATAACCTGCTGAGAAGGAGAGAGCCAGCTACAGGGATGCTGCTTTAGCTTAAAAAAAAAATCTTGTTGCTGGCAAGGAAACATGAAGCTGTAGCAACACCACATTTTTCATGAGTCTCAGATCAATATACAGCTATATGCCTTTTGTGCTGAAACAGCTACATTATGTGGTAGGCGGCATCCGAATTTTCAATATGGTGCATTTTTTAGTTGATTTAGAAATATTTGGATGGCATGCCCACCTTATCACAAAAGTCTGACGTTTTTTTGATTCATGGCAAGTCTTTACTGTCAGCAACCAGCCAGTGGAAATATAGACAAACAGAGGTTAAGAATTCAGTCTTAAAAGTGAAAGGACATTATGACATGTTAATCGTATTATACTGTATTACACCTTAAGCAATTTCATTGCTGTGTCTGCAACATTTAAACTTTTATTAGCTTCTCTGGATGGGAAAGCAACTGAGAGTTCAAACCACAGAAAAGGAAAGGACATGTTTGGTGTTGCTTTACTCCCTCTGTTTTTTTAATAAAAGGACAACAGCTTTGGTAATAATCACTCTAAACAAAATTGTATTTGATTACATTTAATGCACACTCACTGACATAAAAATGGTAATTTGAAACAAAACCTGACTAACATATCACAGACCAACAAGATATATACATTTACAGAACAGGTACTCCGTATGTTTAGAATGTCTCTAGAAGAACTATGTAGCAATACACAAAATCAAAGATAAATATAAAACCTGCGAGGTTATCAACCAGTGTTTTATGGAAAAATAAAAAGGCCCACCATATTTTGTAACATAGTTATTAGAGAACATATATATGCAATATATAATTAATTTAAAGCTGAAACAGTTTTCTAGTTTGAAAGAAAAAATTAATCAGTTTATTCTTCCCAGTGTCAATACTTTAAGCATATTTTCAATTAATTTTTCCATTTTACTGCTTACAAACACTTAAAAGACGACAAGCTACAAATCCAGTCCTCTGAATCATTTTTAAAAGGACTGCATTCTGTTTTAATAGGAAAATGTTATGCACTACATAATATGAAGGCGGTGGCAGCAGCTGTGGGTTCTCTATCACAGGTTTGCAAACACATTTAATCTAATTGATGAGCTTTTGTTTAAACAAGCATTGATATGCATCCTGTGATGCATATGGGTTGCAAATATTCACGGCGACATACAGCCCAAGCGATCTCTCTGTGATGCTGAACCAACTTTTATATGACCGAGAATGTGAAATATCTTCATGAATGCTTTTTTCATACAAAAAATCCTGCACAGTTATATAGCTAAATTCATTCTGGTTCCCACTGTAATCTACAATACAATTCTCACTGATTTTAACAGGACAATCAGGACCATTTGGATAAACGTTTGTCCTCTGTGCTTTGGAATTTAAAAAATTAATGTGAAATCCGCCATTACTGCAAGCAACTTATACAAGCTTATACACTCAGGCACATATAAACTCCATTATAGGTTCCACAGCGTCATCTGAGGTAACACCATGTTTTGCAAACACAACTGAAAGCTTCATGTGATTTTCTTTTATTGTAAACATCTTCCTTGCTCAGAATTGAGAAAAAACCTATCATCTTTGCTTTACTGTTATTAAAATCAATTAGATATGTCAAATATACAATCAGAAAACACTTGGTTTGATCTCATTTGGCCAAATACAAATCTATTTTTGCAGAATGCCGTAACATGCGATTTTACATCAAGTTGCCATCAGAGAAAGTCTATGTTGAACCTGTATCACTGATATTCAGGGTCATCTTTATTGAATAAGCAGTAGGAATACAGCTTCAGAAATTTAGACAGTAAAAAATTGTTTCTTCTTTTTCTTCTAGTATAATTTGAAGATGTTCAGAGGCTCAATGTGTGTCAACAATTTTAATTGACAGACTGTATTTTTGTCAGTATTTCGCACATGCAAAGCTTTTCTCCAAATAAAAGCAGAAGTCCACTTGGAACTTACTGTGACTACATTTTTGTGAATTCTGAATTTCTTTGATATACAGAAAAGCAGTGATTCTCGCTCTCCCATTATGGAAGCAAATTTAAAAAAACAACAACATCAAATATAAACAACAACAACAACAAAAATACCTAAACAGTAAGATTTAATGGATTTAATGCATGTTATCATTTAGTAAAATTGCAGAAAATGGGTAGGTGAGAAGGAAGGAATGGGGTCTCCTGTTTACCACAGTGCCTTGTTCTCTACGAAAATGCTGAATAGATGCTTAATTACAGGAAAAACTATGAATATTGCACAAAACAGTGCAATGGTAGTTGTCATTCCCACAGGGACCTCAATCCATGAAAAGAAGACCCATTGTAAAACTTCAATAATTCAGGAGACATATGGGATGGTTAAAGCAGGGCTCTTTTGCATAGAGAAATCAGAGGAAAACAATATCCAACAGAAGTATTCCATTTACAATTATTCTAGTCAGAAAAGTTTCAGTGTTTGCTCTTTTCCCTAAAATCCCCTGTGGTTAATTATAAATCCATTGGGAAGTTCCTTCCAAAATCCCCTTACAGCTCTACTTCCAGTTCCTTCTGCAATTCCCTCACAAAGCAGTAATTTTTGGCATAGTTTGTGCCACCTCTACAGATCAATTCAGCATCTCCCTCTCTCTCCTAAGGCAGAAGTTGCTGTGAGCTCCCTGCACTGCAGCGCAATGCAGCCCAAGTACCAGCAGTACCAATTGTGTTTGTCTGAGTAGGTTTCCCTTGTGTTGTACTAACCTCTGCAATCCCCCCCCCCCCCCGCCCCCTCCTCCCTATCAGAGATACACTCATCAGCCTCCTAACCCTTTACGGGAAGGAGAGCAGGATGCTATCCATCACAGAGGAACCTCTGGATGATCTCAGCATCTTTCGATGAGGTGATCTCCCTCCTCCCCGCCTATCTTTATAAGCTTCTTCCTCATCTTTTCCTTCTCTCCTCGGCCCCCTCTTTCTGTACAGATGTGCTGTGGCCGCCCCAGCCAGTATGACTCAGCTCCCACCCTTGCCCCCCACTCTCCCTGCACCCACAGTGCTTTGCAGAATCAGGCTCCCAAGACTCATCATTGACCTCCATGCTCAATTACCCTCATGTCACCCAGCCCTCAGGTCCCTGGGGTGTCCTGCCTCCACTCAAGGCTGCCAGACGAACTCCTCTGCCTCTTTGCATCCCTCTGACGCTTCTGCTCTGCAATCCTCTTTAAATTAGACAGGGATCGCCTCAAAAAACCTTACCATCCCACAGCTCTTCCTAACCCTGGCACTTGCACTATAATTTTCCCCCCTCTGACTTCCTCATGCCCCTCTCCCCATATACTGCCAGAGGCATCTTGGGATCCAAATCCCCAAAGCACCAGGAAGGCAGTAACTCAGTGTATTTCGGAAAAGTCCTTTCCTGAAGCTGTAAGGAAGGGAATCCCTCTTTCCCTGCATGGATCATGAATGCTAAACTATTCCCTCAACGTAGTCAACGTGAGTTACAATCCTTGAAAGGATTCTACAGTGAGAAAAGCAACACTATGTTCAAAACCACTGAGATTGTTTATTTTCTTTGTTTTCTTTCTATTTTCTTTTTCTGTTGCAGGGTCTGAAACCCTGCCTGTTCTCTTAATCTTTGAAAGTGCCAGTTCCCTAAGGAGCTGGAATCCCAACACCCTTCCTGCATCTTTGATTTCCCTCGCCATCCTTACCTTTACCGTCTGCGGGCTTGTTTTCTTCAAACATCTGGAGCCTGCGAACCTCAACACCCCTGTTTTTTCGCTCCCCTAGCGTGCAAAAGTTCTGCCAGCCTTAATACACCAGTCAGCTTCAAAAGCAGAGATTAGAGGCTCACACCGCCCCGGATCTGTGCAACCTGCTCTCTCTGTGCAAGAGAGGGTGCGAGCTCTGGTAGAGCTGGAGTGAGCAGCAGCCGAGCAAAGACTGCTCCCGCTCACCGCCGGGATGCGGGGGAACCCCCGCGCTCCCTGTAACGCTCGACCTGCCCCGAAGAGACCTCTTCCCCCTTCCCAGCCAGCAAACCCCCAGTTAAGTAAGTGTCGTGGAAAAGTTGCAAGTCCTCCTCCGCCGCAAGCATGCAAATAATAAACAAAACAAAAACAAAACAAGCCAAAAAAAAGAAAAAAAATGAAAAAGGGAAAAGTTGCTCGGGAGCGGCAGCGGCCGCCCGGCTGCCTGGAGCATCACTTACCGGTGCGGGCGGGCTGCCGGGCGTTCCCGGCTCCCTCCGCTCCCGCTGCCGCCTGCTCCCGCCGCGGGGCTGCGGGGAGGGAGCGAGGAGACTCCCGGAGGAGCCGCCGAGCGTGACAGACCCGAGGAGGGGGCGGACCGGAGTGGCTTGTGCGGGCTTCGCCTTGCGGTGAAGCCTCTGCTGCAGTGCCGGGGAGAGAGACAGAGAGGCGCGGAGGCGCGGTGCGGTGCGGTGCGGCGCGGAGGGAGGCACGGGCGCGGGCGGCGGC